>NW_017728910.1:7858672-7894023 GCF_001723895.1 Crocodylus porosus | reverse complement strand
GCGGTGCGGGCTCCGCGGGGCAGAGCCGAGGCGGCCCGTGCCCTGGCGGGGCTGAGCCTGCCCCCTGCGGCGTCGCCCTGGCGGAGCATGCCCTGATTTGCTGCCTCGCCGGAGCCCCGTCCCCGCCATCAGGGTGCGCGTTGCAGGGCGTGGGGGAGCCTCTCCCGCTATAATAAATGATAGAGGATACCATGACTTTGCTGTCTCTGCTGGGCCGGATCATGCGTTACTTCTTGCTGCGGCCAGAGACCCTGTTCTTGCTATGCATCAGCCTGGCCCTCTGGAGTTACTTCTTCCACACGGACGAGGTGAAGACCATCGTCAAGTCCAGCCGGGACGCCGTCAAGATGGTGAAGGGCAAAGTGGCTGAGATCATGCAGAACGACCGGCTGGGAGGGTTGGACGTGCTGGATGCCGAGTTCTCCAAGACCTGGGAGTTCAAGAGCCACAATGTGGCTGTCTACTCCATCCAAGGCCGGAGGGACCACATGGAGGACAGGTTTGAGGTGATCACGGACCTGGTCAACAAGACCCACCCATCTATCTTCGGGATATTTGATGGGCACGGAGGAGAGGCAAGTTTGGGGCGGGGGGTGATCCGAGTCTGGTGGGGGAGAAGACGTGACCTGTGAGTGGGGGGGAAGGGGGGTGTTTGGGCTCTGTCCAGCTCACCCCACTCCACAGCTCTCGGGAATGGTTGGGAGGCTTCCGTCACCTCTGCAGCCTAGGAGACAGTTTAGTATAAAAGCTGGTTTCCACGTGCACAGAATAATGATGGTGAGGCCAAACGGGTTGGAGTTACCTGGTGCTAAAGTAGGGTGAGCTGGACAAAAGGCTAGTTCCCCCTTCTCTCTGGGATTTGGCTCAGCAGCACCAGTGGGAGGGGGAGATGAAGGGGGAACTTGCTTTTAAAAAAAAGAATAAATGTGGCCAATGCCTTTTTGTGCCTATAAGGGTACATTTGTATTAGCAACTGACCCTTCTTGCTGGGATTAGCGAACCCACAGAGCTTATCCTCATGATCTCTTGTATCTCTCCACTGATGGCAGTTGTCCTGTTGATAACTTGTTCACTTTTGGGGAGGAAATTCAGGAAAATTTCCTTCATCCTGAAAGGTTCTGTGTTTTGGTGCTCAGCCTCTACCTTTCTGGCCATTGACGTTTCCTTTGCACAATATTCTGTGGTCTGATTATAACTTGGTGAGGTATATCCTTTACCTCAGGCAGCAGCTGTGACAACCTTCTGTTGCTTGCTTCTTCTTTAGCAATGTATCCTTGCTCTCTTGCTTTTGTGTAGCACACAAAGACCTCATTCTGGTGACTGTGAAAAAGAAATGCAGAAGGAAGGTCCTATTGTGACACCTTAGCTACAGCCTCCCTTGTGTGGGATTAGGATGGGGCTTTTGGGAAGGGAGAAATGTTTATACAAAAAGTATCATCTCTTCAAAAAATTCTTGTTTGTTTGTTAGCCCCTGTGCTGTGATGCTATGGCTTTGGTTTCCTTTCAGCTGCTCTGTCAGATCAAGCAGCCAAGGTGTCTCCTAGTAAAATACTGACACTGTCCAGGCACTAATGGAGCATACAAGGACAGCAGCTGCTGCCCCTCTAAACCTGTAAGTGCTGTCTTGAAATGCTATGCATCCAATGCATAGGGAAAAATTGTCGTCTTTTCACCCTGTAGGCTGTATGATAGAAGTATGTGTTACTGGTGCCTCTTCTTGCTTAGTACTTTGTCATCTTGGGATTAACATGTAGACTTAACATCTTTGATCTTAAAGGCTTTTCGGGTTCTTTGTACTCTCAGTATTGGCCGATACTCTTATTTTTCTCCTCCAATTCGAAGGAGTGCATCATGACAGTACCAACCTGTTAGCTGGCCTCCAAGGAGCCAGCAGTTAATATGCGTGAAGCATATTAAGGATACATGTCTATTCTGCCCTCCAAACTCTAATTGCCTTTGAATGGTACGTTTGGCCTCTGTGTCTCTGCTGCAGTCTGAGCCATGTTTGAAAACAAGAGTTTAGCAGCGTACAAATGCAGGTTTAAAAAATGGGTGGTGTGTGTGTGTGCACGCGTTCTTTTCCTACTTTCCATTCTCTTAAAACTGTTTTCCTCATCCATACTTACCAACCAAACCATTTGAATTCTGTTCTAAAACACGATTCAAAACTCAGGGTAGACAAAAGCATGAGGGACGCTTAGTCTTTTGCAGTGTTGTCTTGTTTGTATAGCTGTACTATAATACTCCCCCCACCTATTCATCACCAACCCATCAGGAGCAGCAGGGTGCTATAGAGATGTGTAAGCACTTGTTTCTAAAGTCTGATACACCTGACATGCAGAATTACTGTTGTGTAGGTAAATGACAAGACTGTTACTGTAATTACTAACCTTAGACTCTCTGAGGCTAGACTTACAGTTAACTAGTAGTTTTACACCTTTGCACCCTCATTTGTCTTCTGTATTTTAATCCACCTGCTGCTGGTCTCTTTTGAGAATTTGTTCCCTTTGATTAATTGAAAAAGTACTAGTTTTTAAAATGAAACTTGTTCATTTTAAAATGCTTAAGAGATCCTTCTGAACATTTTTCAAGATAAAAAATATGTGATCCAGTCACCATTATTTAGTTTCCAAAAGGAAGTCTCAAGTGCTGTTTGTTTCTTTTACTTCTTTTAAGAAGCCTATGTGTAAGCTTGATGCACATATATGGTTTTCTATGTTTGTCTTGTGCATAAAATGAGTTACCTGAGTATGAATCACCTGGCATGCATACACTAGGAAAAATATCCTGCTGTTTGCATAATATTTAATTTTATCTACACGTGCTTTGTTATTTGAATAGAGCCAGGAAAAATAGCAGAATGAATGCTTTCATTCATTGCAAAATATTTTAGTCTCACTTTTCTAAGTCCCCAGCTTAAACAGTTTTTCTGGATATCTGATTTTTTTTTTTTTTTTTTTTTAAATTGCAATGTGCAGTTAAAGATGACTCCTTGAAATGCTGTACCTAATATATGAAGTAAAGTTTTTGTAAAGACTTTATTACCTATACTTTTTTCCTAAGGGGTCCCTAGAAACACTTTTTGCAATCAAAAGTCAAATAAATGCCAATCTCTGTTATATACTGAACAAGTTGTTTCAGATGCAGCACAGTTGTCCTTCCAAAGATCATTCCAGGTAAGAAGCTAGTTTAATTTTTCCTAAGCATAGACCAATAAATGGCTCCCTACCAGTTATCTGTCCTCCAACCCCTAAACTGACGTTGCAAAAGATAAGCCACAATTAAGTAATACAAATTACTGGGTAGTGCTAATTTATAAAGACTTTAAATGTAAAGTTGTGATATTGTCAATATTTTTCATAAACTATTTTTTCTATTAGTTGTGAGGGTAATTGCTTCTCATCTGCCTTTCAGTTTTTCTTTGGAATGAATGGTCACTAGCCACTGGTTGGGTAGCTGATCTGACAGAAATACAAGAATAAATGTAATGTGAATATGTTAAGGGTGTGGTTTGCTGATGCAGTTACAAGCATTAAAGGGAATGATGCTTGAGCTGAAATTTGATATATTGTATCTATAGCATACTTTCTTTGCATAGAAAATATTTGACTGCATTGGCTCGGATTGAAAACATTTATTCTTTGAACTATTCAAATAGCACATGTATAGAAATGGTAGTGTTTACTGACTAGGGCTGAGTACTAGATGTAAAGAGGAAAGAAATTCTTTCATGACTTCTGCTTTACTAAGTGACACTGAACAAGTGTAAAGGTGGTCATCACATAGGAAGGGAGAGAGGAAAGGTGGTGGGTGATGGTGGCTTAACTGTTTTGGTTTACTGTATAAGGCGTTGAAGGCAGCCTGCTGGATTTTTTTTCCTCCAGTATTTAAAGACCCAAATTCTTTCCAGGTGGGAAGACTGAGGAGTGGAGAACTAGGTAAATGGTATGATTACAAATGACAAGCATGAAAACTGAACCATTTAAAAGGAAAGGGGCATGTGGTCAGACTACTTTACCTCTTTTGCTACAGATTCAGGAATGAGCACTTTGTTATGTGACCCTGAGACTTTGTAGAGGTTCTCAAGCACAATGATGATAGACCCAACTTAATCTTATATTCATACCTATCAATATGCATTTGGCGTTCCTTAACGCTATGGGAGCAAGACTACAAAGGAAACCATCCCCAAGAAAACAGTTACAAACTGGATGCTTCTAATAGGAATTGTGGAGTGGTATTGTCTTACATAGGGAGGTAGGGTAGGAATTTGACATATCAGAGGTAAACCTTGTTAACTTCAGGTGTAAACAGTCTAATTCCAGGAAGTGTACAGCTTAAACTTGAACTAGGAACAAGACGCTACTTCTGGAGTAAGAATGCTCCCACACAGGAGCAGTTAAAGGGGATAATTATGTGAGTAAAATATGAAAGGGGCATTTTGCTTGATGGAGCTGACTAACTTAAAAATCGCATGTTTATAAGTGCAACTGTGTGCTGAATGTTCCTCCTAACCATGCTTTTGGGGGGACTTTAGGAAGTCAGAGGGGGGAGGTACATTAGTAGATAATGACTTTTAAATATGTGCAAATCACTTAATATGCACTTCTATGCAGGTAAATCCGTATCCTAAACCATTGGCAGGAGGTGCTTGTAATTGATTAACTTACTGGTGCTAAAGTTTCATAAAGCAAGAAAAATAAGAGCAGTAGCCCGGGAGATAATGGTATAGAGATAAGAGATCTTACTGTTTTCTGAAATGTACTGTATGTAGGTCACGCTGCCCTTCCAATCTTTGCAAATATTGAGAAAACTCTTAAGTCCTGTGCCCAGTTAACTAACTGGAGATGATGATGTTGGAAGGAAGTTTTAACTTTTGTTTGTCAAAAAAGTAATCAGTAAACTAGGGGGTGGGTCATGTTTGTTTGTTAAGCCTAATTTTTTATCTTGGTAATGAGAGCTTTTGGTGCATTGTATCAGGTGGAAGAAAACTGTTTTATCTTTCTGGTTTTTATTTTTAACTTCCTGCTATGTATGGCACATGGGGTTAATCAAAGTATGTTTCCATGACACAGGTAATTGTCTATTTCTGTAACGCTGAAGGTAAAGATTCACTACAGTCATAAAAAATAGTTGTTTCCCATGGAGCTAGTTTCATAGACTCATAGGGTTGGAAGGGACTCCAGAGGTCACCTAGTGTAACACTTTGCCTGTGGCAACATCATCCCTGTTCAAACCATCCCAGACAAACAATACACCAGACTGTATAAGACTACCATCAACCCTGATACAACACAGACCTAAAACCTTAGGTAAAGTAGGCGAACTATGGCAGTCATTTGATTCAGTGACATGACTTTTTATTTTAAAATACTTTTAAAATGCTAGAATAGATAAATGTAAGAGATTTTGATTTTTTTTTTTACAGTAAACATTATTCCATTTTAATATACAGTTTTCAAGTCAGTCAGAGTTCAGATGAATGTAGAGAATAGCTGGGATTACTGATGATTTTCCTTTTATAGTAATTTCTTTCATGAGTCTGTCTGGGATCTTTTTCAAGCACTAAGTGTTGCCTAAATATTTACATGGATAAGGCCCTGCTGATACACCAGTCCAACTCTGTTAATAAAGTTGAAATTGTGGACAAAAATCCAGAACGAAGTGAAATACAGCAAAATGTCTACTGCTGATTTTTTTTCAGATCGGAGTTTTAGCTTGTGGCTGGGTTTAGGATGTCAGAGTATTCAGGTCTCATTCTACAAAACTATAGTTTTTTATAGAACTAAGTCCTGTTGCGCACATGCACACACTTTCCATTGTACCTAAGGTATGTTTTTAAACCAGTATAAACTCCTGTAAAAAGTCATACTGCCTTTTAATGACAGCCATAATCTCTGATTCCTAGGTACAACTATAAGAGTTTCTGTTTCATATTATTTGCAAAATATTGGAAGGAGTTGAATCAGGTTTAAACTTGGTTGGTTTGTTTAGCTGGTATAAGTAAATGTAGAAGTGCAAACCAAAATGAGATGTGCGCTTTTAAAAAGGGGCATGCAGTGGTTTAACTAAATTGGATTTAAAGCATCATTCTAGTTAGGTTGGTGCAAAAGTATACGTAAATGGCTTCTCTGACACAAGCTCTGGGTGTGGACAGGGGTATATTTAGACGTATTTCAGAACGGAAGCAGCTGATGTTATTTTTTTAAAAGTTATGAGTGAACCAACCAAGAACAATACAAATGTAGCAGAACTGTTACAACTTAAACCCTGGAATAAAGCAGTTGAGTGCTGTTTTGCTACATTTTTTTGTTCTCTGCTTGTCCACATGTAACTATTAAGTTCTAACAGCGACTTTGCAGTTTGGAACAAGGGTCCCTCTTCCCTTTCTGAAATGTCTCAAAATGTTCATACCCCTTGTCTATTATCATTTTGTAGATGGAATAAGACCTCAAAGTCCAGTTGCTTTAGGGTTTCAATTCTTGTTCTGTTGGCTTGCAAGTGACTTCCTCTGGAATTTGGGAGTTTTATAATCCCCATACCTCTGTATCAGTTGACCCTGATCAGCTATTTCAGGTGATCAAAGTTCCTTATAGGTGATCTGTTGATTAGGTAGGCACCTGTGTAGTCTACTGGTTATTTTGGGGATAACTCAAGGGACTTCCATGCGTATGGAAGATGGAAGGTTTAATAATCCTCCATTTTCATTAGCCATTTGTCCCTACCCTTTGGAATTTCAGCCCATGGTGCAGGTAAAAAGATGAGACAAGAGACAAGACCAGCATTCAGAATGGATTTTGCGTTCTGACAATGGTCTCCTTGCAGAGAAATCATCTTTTCAAACAGAATTAGTATATTGCACATAGATTCACCAAGTGTCACATCTGCTATCTACAGAATTACACCCCCCCCACCCCGCCCCCAATATTGGTGATTTTACTCTTTCGTAAATAATTACTACCAGCCTCTGTCCAAAGATTTTTGCTTCTCCTTTTGTTTTCCCTGTGGCAACTGCATGCCCCTGCTCATGGGGACGCAGACAGTAGCCTATATACACCAGTAGAGGCACTACAACTGTACGAGGACAATATTGTATTATCAGTTTATATTATGAGGAATTCTTTCTGACTCCAGAACATGGGCTTTTTTAGAACATTAAGATTTACTTTTTCCAAAAAAATCATTGGCTTAGAATTTTCTGCTTGCTAGAGTGAGGTTCCCACTTGTTCAGACTGGATTTTTTAAAGATCTTTGGTCAAAAATACTATGCTCCTGAGCACCCTGATGATTTTACTCTCTTTCAGTAGAATGTTATTAAAGAAATGTAAGACCTTTGGTAGGGATTTGATTAGACTAGCATGGAAAATTTAAAAAAAAAAATGCCTTGGATGAAAAATGTCTGTAAATACCAGAATATTAGCAAATAGTTCAGCTTATTACTGGACAAGCAGAGACAAGGAGATGTTTTTTATAGCAATTAGTCAACTGCTTATTTATGCCATAATGCATTGTAAAATGCCATAGCTGTTCTTGAACTTATATAGATGCTGCTTTTCTAAATTGGCTTCAGGTTAGCCTTGAATGCTAAGACATAAATACTTATTATGGCTTCAGGTAGGTGTTTGGTTTGGAATACCATATAGGCCATACTATTAATTGAAAATTAATTGTTTTTTTTAGAAAATTCATTCTTGGAAGGTAGCTCAAAGCTATGGAGAAAGGATGCTTTGGTGGGGGGAAAAAAGCCTCTGATACTGAGGAAAAGAGTCCAGGGATTGTCAGATGACAAATGGGTTAGAGGAGGAAACATAATTCTTTCTGTTGTGTGACTTAATGAACTTCAGAGAGGGCTGGGTGGCTGCGCGGGGTACCAGTCACGCTGCTGATGATACAAATTGATTATGATGCTGAAACATTGCCGGCTCTCATCATCTCCGACCTTGTCTGATTCACAGCTGTGTGAGCAGCTGACATCTCCAGCCAGACAATCAATGTACGTGTTTTAACTGCTAAACCACAATGCAATTATCTATTGCACGTCATGCCGGCAAACCTCAAAGCTCCCTGGAGAAATGAACGTTTATTTGCATTTTCTTTCAGTGTTAAAATTTGTTATCCCTTGCAAATTTTCTCATCATAAAAGTAAGAAAATCTTTGTTTTTCTCCCTTCCTAAATCCCCTTTGGGGTAAACATTAATTTTATTAATTTCAGTTTTAATAACAGACACTGTCATACTGCTCTCAACCAATGTACTTTTTACCAGAATACATCTCTCTTCATTTCTTCATTCCCTGCCAGTTATAAAACTTCTGGAAGGCATTAAGCATTTTTTGTGATAAGTGAAAATGCATGTCCTATAATATAGTTCTCTGATCTCTCACAGCTCACTTATGCTTCTTTTTTAACTTCCATTTAAATGCGTATGTTATTAGCAGGTAGTCTAGATGGACTGCTAAAATTAAATTGCCTAAATTTATCTTTTCCCCCAAACCTCTTGAGGTTAATACATTGGGCTAACTGATTGTGATCAAATGCTATGCAGAATACTGAATTAATATTTTATGCATCTCATGTAGAAATTTAAAGAGAATTGCAGGAAACAGAACAAACAATCCCCTCCTGTCTTTTTTGTTTGTTTGTTTTTTGTTTTGTTTTGTTTTGTTTTTTAAACCGAAAAAAGGAAAAGAAAAATGATCTTTTGTTTTAGACCTGGATTTTAATATACTTTAAAACCATTATAATGAAGTATGAAAAATTTTCTGGATTCTGTATTGGCTACTTAAACATTTTCATAGAAAATCATGGTGAGAGGATATAAAATCAAATATGCTAGTAAAAGTACCTGTAATAACCTTCACAGTTTTCTATGATTTCTGTTAGCTGATACAGAATCCAGTTAACTTTTTTCATGCTTAAGTATAACGGTTTAAAAGTACAGGTTTCCCTTGCTTTTATGCAGGTTTTATATGTGCAACTTTGCTTTTATACGATGACCCTTTTTATATCAAAAATTCACTTTATGCGAGGTAAATTCACTCTTATGCGATTGGTGTGGTGGAAGCCCAGTCAGCTGCTTTGTGCGGTGTATTGTGGGAGTGATGCACACCCAAATATAGTCTCCTGTGTGGATCTGTGCTCCTCACTTTTTGTCTGCGACACATGTAGTGTAGTTGTCATCCCCATTATGATAGTGCCCTGTGCTTGTGTACTGTCTGATGTTGGTGAGTGCCAAAATTGTTTTGTAAAAGTGGTAGAAATGGGTCTGGGGATCAGTACAGCCGAGGTCTTGGAAGGTATCCCTATTTGTTACATTGTAAAGTGGGTTCCTTTTATGTTAATTTGAGTTATGCACCGTTTTCCAGGAATGCATGTACAGCATAAAGCAAGGGAAACTTGTATATTAAAAGTGTGTGTGTATAGTTGTAAGAGGTTAATTGCTGCACCTGGACAGAACAGTAGTTTCAGTAGTCTTATAGTCTCAACAGTAGTCAGATATGGCTCCATTTTCCAATACTTAATGGAGCCATACTGTTGTCTTTTGCTTCTGAAGTTTATTTCTGACCACAGTAAATTCAGGAGCTTGTGTCTGCATGGTGGAAAAAGAGATCCAAGTGGAAAGGGAAGGGAAGACAGGACTTTGGAATGGATAAAAGCTAAGGGGCAGGAGAGGAAGGGACTATTAAAGGACCTTCCATTTAGGGACCAAGTTTCAGCTTATCTGGGATAAGCTAGGCATTCCTAAGTCTTAGCCTCATTTAAGGCTTTTATGCTTTGTTCCTACCGTTGAAATTAAAGATGTTCTGTTTCTAAAGAGCTTTTGGGCTTATGGCATTCACAAGCTGGCTATTGCTTCCAGAAAGAACGTTTGTAGATAGCCAAAGCCAGCCGAACCTGCCGAGCTGCTGCAGTTAGTTTGCTGGGTGGTGCAGCACTCCTGTTATGATGGCCTTTGAGGCAAAATTTCCTGCATTTTCTGAATCTGGACTCTGAAACTGAATTACGCTCTGTGCTCCTACTGCTGACCATTATTTTGCTGACCATGTGCTGACTCATGGTTAATCAGAACTTAACTCAGCAATTTGTTTTCCGTCTGTCTGTCTCACAGTGGGGACTGACTGACAGACAGACAGCCCGTTCCCAGTGCTTTGCTCTCCTTAAGGCTGATAAAGATTCCTCAAACCTCAAAGGTGCTACCTAGATTCATAAACAAATGTGTTCACTATAGTACTTCTCCATTTGGAAGAAAGGCAAAACAGTATTTTAAATTTGGGCTTCTGAGCAGCCTTCATATACAATAGAGAGAAATCAAAACATTTAAATATTTTATAAAATATTACATGAAATCATAGCATGTGGAGCTAAAAGGTACCTGCCTTTCCACTGAGGCAGGATCACCCCTGAAAGATATTTGTCTAAGCTGATATACTTAAAAACCTCCAGTGAAAAAGGTTCCACAATATTATTAGCTATTGCTATGATAATAGATTTTTTGAGAATATTTCCAACCAAAACCTTCTTAGTGACAAGTTAAACAGCATTTTTTTTGTCCACCCCCCCACACACATACACATATTCACTCTCATAGCCTCAACCTTTCCCTCATAGGTCGTTTCCAAAAAACTCACTCTTCTTGTTCTCTCTGGTCTTTCGCTAGTCTGTATCTTTCTTAAAGGGTGGTGCCCAAACCTTTATACAGCCCTGGGTGAGGCCAACAACAGTGCTGTTGATACATCCCACTGGAACCCTTGCCATTTTTTTTTCTTCTTTTTGCAACAGCCTTATATATTGCATTAATCAACTGACCTATATTTGGTGTTTGATCCATTCATATCCTTTTCTGCCATGCTGCTGTCTAGTCAAATATTTTGCATTTCTTCTTAAGCATAGCACTGTATACTTCTCTCTGCATTTTAAAGGGCCCAGAATGAAGTTGGTCTATTCCAGTGGTTAGGGCTGAGTTTGGAACTAAAGTCAGGACTTGAGATGAGGTCAGGCGACTGAATGATTGAGCCAACTAAGGTCTGGAGAACATTTAGCTGAACAGCCTGAGGCTTCCCTGGTAGTCTGTCGGAAAGCAGCACCAGGTGTTGAGTGAAGTAGTGGGGCTACCGCTTCATCACTGAAACCAAATGAACACATGGGTGTTGTGATGGATGGCCCAGTTGCAAGAACTCATTTGTCTTGTGATTTGCTGGCTGGCCTTGGCTGAAGACAAGGACCCTGGGTCCATCTTATGGAGACAGTTAACTAGGGTGGCTGCTAGTCATTGTGATTTCATCTTGTTGAGATTTTACATGTGCGTGTATATATACAGTTGAAAACTGAGTGTCAATTCAGTTGGGTATTGGTTCAACTAACACAGCTTAGCAGAAGCTGCCTAGATTGAATTGATTCAGTCTCAGGCTTTTTGACTGTCTCATTTTTTAGATTATATATAGATAGAGAGTGAGAGAGATGGAAATATTTTATATATCTGTATCCATATTTTATGTATTTATATTTATAGGTGGATATCTATATATATATCTATATTTTATGTATAGATATATGTAGATATAAATATCTCTCTCTTGCTCTCTCTATAGATAGAGATATAGACAAAATCTCAAAATAAGTCAAAAAGGCTGAGACTGAATCTATTCAATCTAGGCAGCTTCCTCTAAGTGGTGTTTGTTGAACCAAAAACCAACTGAATTGACACTAGGTTTTCAATTTGAAAAGGTGGGGGACACCCTGCACTGACCCAGGCCAGTAGGTGTGGGAGGAGTGCTAGAGGCAACCTCCCAGGTTCCTGGGCATTGCCTGCCCAGCCAAGTGTCCCCAGACCCCTGCTGTCCCCAACAGGGGGTTAAGGAGCCCCTCATCTGGGTGTTGGCCCACCTTGGAGGAGTCTCCCTATCAGGATGTGCTCCGCAGGCCTGGGGAACTGAGAGGAATATCTCCCTCCCTCTTCCTAGCTGCTGATTGCTTTACCAGCTGCTGCAGAAGGGAGAGAGAAGAAGTCCTTTGGGCTGGATACCTGCCCATGCAGCCCAGCATGGGGGCACTGGGGAGCCCCTGCCTTGGGGCCCATGCAGCCTGGGGCAGCCCCAGGGAGCTGAGGAATTCTTCCCCTCCCCAGACACAACCCTTTGCCTTAGCTGCTGGAGTCTCAGGGATAGTCCATGGGGTGGAGGGAAATTCCTCTGCTAGCCTGCATTTAGTTTTGCCTCGGACTCGCAGCACCTAAGGCACAAAATGAATTTCAATTAAGAAAAGGCAGAAAAGGTAACAAGAAAAGGTTCTATACACACATTGTAGAAGTAACAGTATGACAAATGAAAGTTCATTACCTGATGGAGAACAAATTATAAACGACACAAAAAGGCTGAAGTGTTTTGTACTGTCTTTATTCACTCTTTAAAAAGCTGGACTGTGACCAGCTATTTAACAGGAAATTAATTTTAACAAAATGTAAGAGTTTTGGGAGCATAAGGAAAGAACAGGTTAATAAAGTATTTAGGGAAGATAGGTGTCCTAAAATAAGTAAAGCCATATTAAATTCATTCTAAAGAATTTAAGGAATTAGCAAAAGTAATTTCTGAACTAGTGGCAATTAGCAATTAACTTTGAGAATTCATGGAGTACAAGGAAGACCCAAAGGACAGAAGGACAAACACGATACCAATCTTTAAGAAAGGAGGGCCCAAAGCATTACAGACCAGCACCAGAACAAGATATTAACAATCGGTTGGTAAGTGCACAGAAGATAAGGTTATTAAAAAGAGCCACCATGGATTTGTCAAGAACAGAGCACATCAACCCAATTCTTTTCTTTAACAGGTTATTGACTTAGTGGCTATGAGGGAAGCAGTAGATGAAATATATCTTGATGCTGGTAAAGCTTTTAGTTCACTCATCAGACAGTCATGCAGGACAAGATACCACCCCCAGCTTGAACACCTCAGACACATCGTTAATAGCTTCCAACCCTATCTGGGAAAGAACAACCTTCTCAAGGTAACTAGGGGAGACAAAGCTGTCCTGACTTACAGCCAGCACCCACAACCTCAAATGATCTCGCTCCAAGCAACAGGCTCCCTAACTCCCATTCTCACTGAGGCACCAGGCCTTACAACAGCCCCAGATGCCAGCTACGCCCCCTCATCAACACAGTCCAGTGATGATGTGGTCTGAATAGTAAGAAATAACATCCAAGATTCATTCATCTTCAACTTTACCTAAGTCTTATATGCTCACGCCTGCTTACAGTGCCCCTCTGCTGTCTATATTGGGCAGATGAGGTGATCCCTATGTGTAAGAATCAACAAATATGGATCTCATTTCAGCTCCAGAAAAACACAAAGGCCTAAAGCAGAACACTCTAACCTCCCTGGACAGTCCATCATTAACCTCACGGTAGCTATTCTTATACGGCAGAATTTTGAAACCCAGTTTGAATGGGAAACTGCAGAATAAGAAATCAGCCACAGACTAGATTGTGTTAAATATGCTTTAAACAAAGACTACACGTTTTTACATTACTTGGATTAGCTTTTGTGATCCTTTTTGTTCCTATGGGTTTATTACACTGTTCCCCTTCCTTCCCTGCCTTGTGTATTCAAATCACTCTCTCCATTTTACATACTGCTCTGTGCATATCCTTTCACAGCACCTGATGAACTGAGCTTGGGCTCATGACAGCTTATGCAGTATACTTGATTTAGTCTATAAAGTGCCAACCTACTTGCCTTTATTCTAGATGTGGTACCCACCTGATGGTGGTTTACAAGTCACTCTGGAAGAGCAATTATCCATGGTTTAAAAATCAAACTGGGAGAGCATTCTGAGTGGGGAATCACGGGTAAATTCAGGGCCTTGTTCTAGTCAATATTTTTGTTACCTATATACTCAAAGGAACAGATAATACACTTAAAACATCTGTCAAGGACATGTAGGCTAGTGACAGAAGTTGCACATGAAACTGGTTTAACTGATTGGAAACTGGCTTAAACCTGCAATAGAACAGGAGTTCAGTGCACATAAACCCATTTCAAAATGACCAAAACCAGTTCAAGATAAACTTGGCTGGATGTAGTACAAGACTTAATTGATCTAGGTCAAACCAGCTAATGGAATTTCTGTCCCAGATCCCTTCCTGGTTCAAGTTTATTCAGTTCCCCAGCATCCCAGGATGCTTTGCAGCCCTGGGCTATGTGCCTGCTCCACTGGAGCAGGGACTGCTTTGCCCCTCTACTCCTTAGCTTGGTTCCTGCTTGTGCCATTATCCCATAGGGATGAGGGGTAAGGAGGGGGAGCAGGGGAACAGAGCCCCAGACCACTCTAGCCAGGGTCTACAAAGCATGTGGGAGTAGAGAAGGTGCCTGTGGTGGGGGCTTTTCAGCCCCTGCCAGCCCTCTCTCCCCCCATCTCCCAGCTGCTGACTGCTTCAGTGGCTGGCACAGAAGAGCAGGAGGAAGAGTCCTCCAGCTGCGTGCCTGCTTGTGCAGCCCAGTATGGGGGCACCAGGGAGCCCCTGCCTTGTGGAGTTTCCCCCCACCCCAGTCCAGGGTCCCCCAGCCCCGGGCAGCCCCAGGGAGCTGAAGAGAATTCTTCCCCTGCAATGTGCAGGGGGTGCACAGGGGCACTGAGAGCACTGGTGCACCCCTGACAGCCAGCGTTCCCCACTTAGGCAACAGGCAGGTGAGAATGCTGTGCCCCCCACCCCTGGATAGAGCCAGCTGGGTAATGGGGGCACCAGGAGAAGCGATCCCTGCAGTTCCCCCCATGGCCAATTGCATCCACTAAGGGGGTGGAGGGGTTCCCCTGTGGCCAACCATGCTAGCCTGGACATGCACGATGGGCCTCAGGGTCCCCGCCTGGTCAGTGTGATTGGCTGCAGGGGCAACCCCACCCACTCAGGAGACACCATTTGCCTTTTTGATTTTTATCCTTACATGCTTCTACTGCTCCTTTATTTTTATCCATAGTCATTTGCTCTTGTTTCTGCTTATTCTATGATTTTCCTTTTTAGGTCATTAAAGGGTAGCTCATGCAACCACATCTTGCTGTTTCTTGTCTTTCCCTTCCATGTTATTCTTCCTTCTGCCATTGTTTTAGTTAACTGTTAGCTTTAATACACCCTTATTTCTTCATCTGTCCTCCTAAGAAACTTTACTTACCAGCTCCCTGAGTTTGTTGAAATGTGTTCTTCTGAATTAGTCTTCCTGTTACTCTCACTCTCCTCTTCTTTGAGTGGTGAACTCCCTTTCACCTTTAAATTCTCGGTCACTTATTCCATGTTAGTCTAAACTAAACCTACAATCACTGTTACTTTAGTTTAAGAGCACTGTCCACCTCAAAGTTGTCCTCAGCAGATTACAGGAATTTGATGAATGTTCAGAGATGTATCTAATGAATATTGTGCCATGCCAAAATTCCTCTGAGCTGGGGAGAGAGGTGGTCTGGGCTGCACTTGGCTCTTCTGGCCATATGGTGCCATGGCCAAGACTGGAAGAGGTCGGGGGTACCGGAATGGCACCTATACTGTGTTGGTGCCCAGAGCTGGTGTTCCACTCCCCGTCTCCTTCCCTCCTCTCTTATGGTCCCATTGCCAGTTCCAATTATCCCTCCCAGATTCTAGTTTTGTATCGAGGTCAGTAGTTTGCTTTTCTATGGGCTTTTGTCATTGGACTCCTTCGAACCTAGTTTAAAAACATCTGGTTTTTAATCATGTAGTCAACATAAATGACAGTTTAATTTTTGATAATCAGGGTTGGATGCCTAAGTAGAACATCAGTGAAAATGAACATCAGTGAGTGAACTACCTGGTTTTGAAATGTAATTTGTCTAGAAGTTACTAATTACATCTGTGATATTGGAAGATGTAGCCAGTCATTTAGAATGATTGAATCCCCTTTTGAATGACTCTTGTATAGACCCAAGTATTTTATAGTATTGTAATTAGAAGTATTGTTAAGGTAATAGAAACATTATTTTTAACTTAATGGGGACAGAAATAATCTTAGTATCCTGCCCTGGGGGTGGATTAATATACATCCTTCTTTTAAAAATGGCTATTTAGAAAAGCAAGCAAAGAACCGTAACTTAAATAATCAATTTTAATTTTGTTTTGCCTTTATACTTAGTGATTTTCATACAGGTGGATTGTCATTTGTTTGATAACCTTTAAGAAAAGCTGAAGCTGCAACTAAATATGGTATTTACATGACATGAAGTACTTTCTGTTCACTTGTTGTATATACAGTGTATCCATTTGTTTAAGAAGTTGAGTAACTCATCATGTATTCTTAATGGTTCTGTTTTTATTTTGTAACAAAATAGTGAATGACATTTTCTTATTCGCTAGATTGATTTTTTTTTTTCATTTGTGACTTGTGTCCAATTGGTTTTGAAGGGAAATTAAATTTATTTAAAAATGATGAAAGTCAGCTTTTTAAATTTTTGTCAGTTAACTAAATGTTAAGTGTGTAAAAAGCATAAAGAAAAAATCTTGATTAAAACATGTTTTGTTTTTTTAAACCAATTGGTTTGAATGAATATTCATTGTTTCAAGCTCTGGCCCAAAGCCCATGTTGGTCACTTGTTAGCTTTCACTGAAAATACCTAGTGAGTGAGTCTCTGGTGTCTTAAGCCTCTGGATTCTGAACAGAGCTAATGCACTGTCCCTATTTTGGGATGTGTTTCATTTTCGTGGTATAAGCTCTCTTAGTAGTATCCCCTCCTGAAAGCTGGAACTTTGTTCATCTGCCTTTCCTTAAGGTCCAGTCCTGGCTCCTCTGACTTCCCCCATAGCTTAAAACACTCTTTCCAAGACTCACTGATTTATATGAGCTTTAAGTCTCCAAAAGGTGCAAATGTATATTTATTTTTACACATACCTTGAGGTACCGAGCGGCTTGTGAATACGGAGATGGTGGGATAGATGAAGCATCACACAGGAGCACAGGGGGTCCCCCGCGTGCTCAGCAGTAGACCCAGACATGGATTGAAAGTAATTCCAGTCCACTTCTGGGTCTGCCGCAAAGTGTGCAGGGGACCCCCGCCCCCCCCCCAGCTCGGTAATCAGTCATAGGAGGACTCCAGGTGCACCTCTAGACTTAAGAGGCACTGGTTGCCAAGTCAGGGGAGGGCTCTTCTGTGCAGTCTGTGGTGGACCCAGAAGTGGACTGGAAGTGCTTCTGGTCCACTTCTGGGTCCACCAGCAAGTGTACTGGGCACCCCCCATGCTCCCATGGGACGCTCCATCCACCCCACCATCTCAGCGTTCACAAGCCACCTGGTACCTCGAGGTATGCGTAAAAATAAATAAATAAATAAATAATAAAAAATAAATAAATCTGCGTCTATGTCCAAATAATCAAATCTCTCCAAGTCGATTCAGAGGCTTCTGATTCAATTTGGAGAGAATAAAGGGTCTCCTGAATTGATTTAGATTTGGAGATTCAGCTGCCGAATCAGGTCGAATCTCTGCCAAATTGAATCAGCAACCAAATCTTCGCACAGCCCTAGTGAATGTACATAGACAGCAGCCTTCATTGATACTGCAGTTATCTTAGTAACAATTTCATAACATCAGTTAGAATGTGAAAGTTGCTTATTCACAACTTTGAAATGTGAAAGACAGATCCCCCAATTTATTTCAATACTACCTGACTTGTTTTTTGCCTAAGAGCCATGTCATCCAGGTGTGGGTCTACCCAACATGATCATTCCCCTACATTTACATTTACGTTCATTTTTAGAGATAAGAACTTTAGATTTAGAAGCCATCATAAAAAGACAAGTTTATTCTCTCCTTGAAAATTTTGCTTTACTTGTTCTAAAATACTGGTTTTAAACATTAACTCAGGAAAACAGCTGTATGATGATTGTTGCAGAGTTCCAACTAGATTAACTTTAATGCAAAATAAAGCTAGTTTTTATTTTCTGAGTGTTTTCACTGTGAACATATAATGAAGATTTCAAGTTCACTCAGCAAAACGAACACATTTCTTGATGACATGCTGTCTCTTTCTCTCTCTTTTTTTTAAAGATTCTTTTAACTTATGTTAATGTCAACTTGTGAGACTGACAATCACTGTAGAGAATCAGAATTTGCAGTTTATACTGCTGTGACAAAAGAAAATGAATCCGGAGGAGCAATGGGGATTGATGCCCAAGGCTGCTTCTCAGCTAGTTTTTAAAACCTTTTTTGGCAGGTGGACTATCCATCTCTTATTGAAGAAATTGTCTGGCTATGATAGAATATTCTTGTTATTCAGCAGTTTTAATAAGCATAACCTAAAATCAATTATGGCTATAACAGATATGAACATGTACAGTTTTACTATAATTTTTTTAACAGAATTCAGCAGCACTACCTATTGAATAAGATAACGGGATGTAACTTAAAAAACAAAGTTATTAATGTAAATTTTTAAAGATTTTACATGGACAGATGAGGAGTTATAACATGGCTTTCCATATCAGTTTTAATTCTGCTGTCTTAAGGGTATGATTTCAGTACGCTTGTAATGTAAGCCTACTATAGCCCTTGGAAAAAAGTAACTTTTTCCAATCACTTTACAGTGAAACAACCACCTTCAGCCTCAACTTATGTAACTTCCCAAAGCTAATAGGAGTCAGTGGCAAAGCTGAAAATAAAACCTTATCATCTATTTCTTCTTTGCTCTCTTGCTCCAATCAACAGAGTATTTTTCCTACCACATACCATCTTCTAAGCATCTGTGACTCATTGTTCTGTAATGCAGCATCTTTTCTTCCTGTTACCTAGTTTCCAACCTTCCATGTCTCAGCAAGGTAATTGAGAAAGATACGGCATACTTGTTTAATTTAGCAAAACAAGGGCTGAGACATTGTATGATTGCTCTCTATAAATGCATTGGTGATGGGATATACACTGGGAACCAAGAAAAGCTCCTTAAACTAAAGGACAGTGGTAGCCCAAAAACAAAATGGTACACACTGGTCCTGAATAAATTTAAGATAGTATTAGAGAGTTTTGAATCATTACAGCAGTCAGGTTCTGGGACAGCTTCTCCATTGGAGGAGCCGGGGTAAAAAACCTACCTGCTTTTAAGATACAGCATGGTAAATATATGGAGGATAACATGTAACAGGGCAGCCATGATGGAAGGTGGCTAGACTCTGGCTGGAAATAGATGTTGCCTTTGTCTTACCGTAAACATTTTTATGGCTGCACAAAGGACAAACAAACAGGCACCCATGCCTTTGGGCCACAAAAATGCCCCAAATTTGTGGCCACAGTGAAGGTGGTATAGATTTGTGCTGCTATTTTGTGGTGGACATCAGTTTGCTTCATGGTAGGAGAGCACAGGCAGTTTAGACTTGCCCACACACTCCAGTTGCCCCAGGCAGGTGCTTTTGGGGCTTGAGGGGCCCAATCCTATGTGCCTTGGGAATTCCTGTTCCTGGAATGTGCAAGATCAGGCCTCTGAAGCCCCAGGAGCATCTCCTCAGGTTCTCATAACTTCAGATGCATGCACTGGGGGTGTCCTGGGCTTGAATATTGTACACCTGTGTCCCAACTGGCGTATACTGCTACAAACAGGGAAAAACTGAGTTTCCCCATTTGTAGAGATGTGCGCCCAGGAAGTCTGACTTGGGGCATGTTTCTGCAGGTAGATTCCTTTGCAGAGGCACACCCCAAGTGATATCGTACAGGATTGGGCCCCAACTGCTCCTAGGAGTGGTGTGGACCTGACCCTGCAGAATACAGGCAGTCCTCGACTTACAACCTTTTGAGTTGCAATGTTTTGCACTTATAACATTTATTAATTGACACCCTGTTTCAACTTTATGACATCAATTTCGACTTTACAACGCTTGATCCGATGCGACGCTGCGCCAGCGAACAAGTTTGCTGAGTTCCTTGTCTCTCTGGAGAACATCTATCCAAACTTCCTTGGACACTTTCTTTAAGAAAGCAGGCAAGACTCCAGAAAAACCTGCAATCAAGACTCCTGAGAAGACTCCAGCCAAGAGCCCTTCAAAAAGTCCAACCAAGAATTTCAAAAAGTTCAGCACAGTCACCTCAAAGAAGTCCTTCTGAATCAATATGATTGCTATTTACAATATAAATACATTAATGTAGCTATATTACTGTGTATAATTGATCGAGTACAAAATTCTGGGGTATTTTTGGTGAATATAGGGTATCAGGCCTTGGTTCAGGAACCACTCCCCCATTTATAACATTGTTGCTTATGAGAAAATTGGTTCCAAGTTGCAACGTTTCGGCTTAAGACCCAGTTTCCAGGAACCAATTGTGTCATAAGTCTGAGGACTGCCTGTAATGGGCAATGTCTGTTTCATCCAATGAGGTGGATCAACTTTACTCAGACGCATCCATTTTATTTGGTGATGTCTGATCGCCTCTGACCTAGGAGTCCTCTCTCATTCAGTGTTCCTGTGTATGCTTCCTCTTCACCCATCCTCCATCAGCTTTGACCTGGAAGATGATCATGAAGTAGCCCAGCTGTTGTTGATGGATGTTCGGGTCTTAACTAGGAAACGAAGTACCATGTTGGTACCTCTAGATGTTTGTTACATTTGTATTGTGGCGTTGGAGTTCTGAAGGTCCCTTGGAGTTACAGAGGCTTCTTACTTTTGACTGCGAGCCTCTTATCCCACCTCCGTATTGACTTTCCCATTGTCTGCACTCTTTCTTACAAGTATCTGCCTGAAACTTCTCAGATTCTGTTAGACCTAGGGCTCTTGTTCTCAATATTTTTAATACACGGCTGACACAAATGACTGGCTCTCCAACAGTCCTCCCTTTATCACCAAAAAGTCCCAGAGTTGAGAGAGAAATGGAGGGATAAATAACAGACAGTTTTACATGCAATGGGGGAGAGACTGGAATCATGCAGGAACTGTTGTGGCTTTTGTGTATGAAATGCACCTCTAACTACATGGCAGCTCAAAAACTGGCCATTGTCAGTTTATTTCTCAATACAAAATAGTTGCTTGCTTTTGAAGATTCATGACTCTCAGTTGAGTTTATGGAGGAATAATTTCAGGAAGGTAGAAATCTACTAATACAGAAGTCATTTAAACAACAGAAGGGAATAACATTAGACCAGTTCATTATCAAATAGGTTGAAGTCTGTCATACTAGACTTCTCTGTACTACCACACACTAAGGTCTGTAGAAGAAGTGGAGAAGGGAAGGACTGAATATACATAATCCTGAATTTGGATTGTGAAACACTTAATTTTTTTTCTTAAATGG
Organism: Crocodylus porosus; assembly: GCF_001723895.1. NCBI lineage: Eukaryota > Metazoa > Chordata > Crocodylia > Crocodylidae > Crocodylus > Crocodylus porosus. The sequence continues at coordinate 7,872,766 of NW_017728910.1, read as the reverse complement.
GAATTTTGGTTTTTTGTTTTAAAATGGATTTTTTGTTTTTAAAATTCACCTAAATAATATATATGTAACTTCCACCCCCGTCACTCCCCAAATTACTGCTTTGTTTTGAGTTGAATGTTCTGTTTAAGGATGACCTAAGCTTTTTTTTCCCTCATTTTGTTGAAAAACCTGAAACACTGCTGTGTTTCTGCTCATCTGAGCCAGACTTTTTGGGCATGTGTGTGTGGCCACTATACTGAAACATTAGGTGCCCAGCTCTGCTACAGTAGGGGTGGGCAAAATACGGCTTGCGGGACAAATCTGGCCTGCGAGGCCATTCTGTCATTTTTGACAGGAACCAAGGGCAGAGAATTATTAACTTTCTACATTTTTTTTAGGGGCCCCATGGGCTGGATAGAACGGTCTCACGGGCCAGATTCAGACCTAGGGGAAGCCCGGTTGGCTTCAACACAGTGGGGCCTGCCTGGCCCCGCCCCCCAGCCAGAAGCCCCAGCTGGGGCTTCTGGTCTGGGAGCATGTGGCTGCCCTGGTGCAGGAAGCTCAGGTAAGGCAGGGGGAGGACCCCGGGCAAGGAAGGAGCATGGGGTGGGGTTGTAGAAGCGGCCTGCCCACGCCCAGTGCCCTGCGCTGCAGCTGCTTGCAGCCCACATGAGGCTGCCTGTGCCTGTTCCGGACAGTCCCATGTGGGCTATGAGTGCCTGCAGCATGGGGCACCGGGCATGGCGTGGGGAAAGGGCCACTTCCCCCCCGCACTCAGCTTTTCCCTGGGCTCCTTCCCTGTGTGGAGAAAAGTGGCCCCTCGCCTGCCCCATGGCCGGCAACCCATGCTGCAGGCGCTCACAGCCCGCGTGGGGCTGTCCGGAGGAGGCACAGGCAGGCTGCGAGCAGCTGCAGCGAGGGTACTGGCCATGAGGCGGGGGGGGGCTGCTTCCCCCCTCGCACTCAGTACCAGTTTGTAACCCGGCCCCACTGCCAGGCTGGCAGTGGGGCCGGGTTACAAGCTGGTGCTGAGTGTGGGGAAAAGTGGCCCCTCACCCACCCAATGGCCAGCACCCTGCACTGGAGCTACCTGCAGCCCGCATGAGGCTGCTTGTACCTGCTCCAGACAGGGCTGCGAGCACCTGCAGTGCGGGGTGCTGGTCATGGGGCAGGCGAGGGGCCACTTTTACCCATGCTTATCACCAGCTTCTTCCCTGCTGGTGAGCAGGAGGTTGGGGCTGTGTGCTGCCACCTCCCCCCCACCCCCCCCCGCCTGTATTGCAGGGCTGGGGGGCACTGGGTGTGAGCAGGCAGGGAGCCAGTGGGAGCACAGGGCCTGCACTGATGTCCTGGGGCCAGTGCCGGCGGGGTCCCAGCTGGCACGGGGCTTTATGGAGCTGGACCAGCTCTCCCCTCCCTGCTGGTGCAGCCCAGCCCAGCCCTACAGACTCCTTCAGGCTTGTCCCCTGCTCTGGGCCCCGCTGGTGCTGGCCCTAGGATGTTGGTCCCAAGATGGTGACCAGGGCGTGGGGCACCTGTCAAGGGGCAAGGCTACCCATGCGGCACTTGACAGCCTGCCAAAACTGAGTAAGCGACCCTCCACCCAAAGTAATTGCCCGCCTCTGTGCTACAAACAGTAGTGATAAGGAACACTCGGTAGGACCAGTCACCCAGCCATGTCACACTATTCTTCTGCCTGAAACTGAATATATAGACCACAAAACTTATCTTTTGGTGATGGAAGATGATGGAAGGACTTGCAAAAGTGGCCTAATTAGTTCTTCTCTCAAGCAGTTTGGTCATAGTGAAAAGTGAGGCATACCACTTTTGTTAGTCTTTTCCATAGGAATGATGCCCATAAAAGCTTGACCCTTGAAGTAACTCTTCCTTGTTTATGATTTCCAAGCCTTTGAAGCTCAGGTGTGGTTTCATGTCATTCACAGGAGGATGCTAGGATTTAAAAAAAATACTCATTTCTCCCTGCCCCAATTTCTACTCGACAGACATCTAACCAATTCCTTGATCTTTACTTTCTGCTTCAAGCTGACAACCCCAAGTCCAGGAAACTAATAGAGTAGGGTGCTGCTGAATGACGTGTATTTGCCTGTTACTTTAAGTTATTTAATTTGTCAGTAGAATGGTAGGGAGCTAGAAGCGGGCATGTCTCTGTTTTACACTCTAGACCCATGCCTCATAGATTAACTGGCTGTGGCTTTCACACTTCCCCTGTGCTGTTATGTGTGGATAGCAGATGAGTTTAATCTTCAGCTTGCCTCCCTCCACCACAAAAAATCCATCATCTCCCTTCCCCTGGAGAGGAGGTTTGACACTTCCCTTCCTTTGGAAATAAGAATCTTTCCCTATAGGGAGATGATGCAAAGATTTGAAAGATATGGCTTAATTTTTCCTTTCTCAAACAGTGTGAAGGCAGATCAAACATCCATGCAGGCTAATTCTTTGATGTGCCAAGCAGTTGAGCCATCAGCAGCTTAGGGCTCCCAAAGATAGCAGAAGCAACTCCTTTCCTTCTCTCCAGTTGTCTGATATTATACTGCCAGTTGAGTAGATACCCTGGAGGAACAGTATCTTTTGTTAGCCTTTCCCTTTGTGATATAGCAGCTTGGTTTCCAGGAATCTGTAGGTAATTCTGTTGGAGTGTCTATAGCATCTTCTGTTAGAGGGAATTTCTGAGCCCAGGTTGGAAAAAAAATGAGATTAGGGATCAATATGCTCCATTTACAATTTCTTTTTTCAGAAAAAAGCCTCAGGGAAGGCTGTGTCAGTGTGTTTTGCCACTATGGATTTTGAAAGTATAAAAATAAGATATTTGAAGATGTTCTCTGTAAAGATTTTTGTTCAGTAGAACACTCCATTCCTCATGGGAATTGTGCCAATTGAGCAGAACAATTGTAAGGTAGAAGGGAATCTGGAAGTGAGCAGTGAATAGAAGTTAAGTGAACTTGAAATAAGAATAGAAGAAAAATAAATAGTTCCTTTAGAGTGATTCAGTGTAGTTATGTATAGAGAGAATCTTCGTGTATTCTATATCTATATGCATAACAAGAAAATTACAAGTATGGAACATTGATGGAGGAAAAGAAGGCAAAGAGAAGGGTAGAGGAAGCAAGATGGAGATTGGAGGATAATATGCAGACAAATGTTGTTTCCACTTCCCAAACAAGTAATAATAGCTTCAATGAAACAAAGCTTTGTGGGGGGGATCCCTTTTTCAGCAATATAGGATGTCAGCTGGCTAAAGCCCTTAAGGTCGAATACTCTGCGTAAATGATACCATAGAGTTTTATCCTCATGTAGGACTTATAAAAATGTCTTAAGATAAAAGTTCTCATTGACTTCATGCCCTTAAGTGGCATAAGCACTTTTAAAAACTTGCCCTTTTTTTGATCAGTGAATTGCAGACTAGTCTGGTTCAAGCACAGCTTCTCAAAACAGATGCCTAAAACTTACATTCATATAGCCAGATGTGGATACTTAAATAGGTGGTTTGACTTCTCAGAATTGTTGAGGACTCATTGACTTCAAAAGAAATTGCTGAATATGGTGGTTTCCCTTAAACTTTGTTCTAAATAATGATTTAAGATCTTAAGCACCTTTCTTGAAAAAACTTGGCTTCAGCCTACAAGTGGACAGATGATTTTTCAGTTTTTCAGACTTGGATCTGAAAATACTCAGCCTGGCATCTTAAAGTTAAGCTGAATGACTTCTGGTTTGTGCCTGAAACAGTAAAGAAATATTTAAGGTTTGTAGATCAATTATTGTTTTGCCTTCAATTATTCATACACCCCTACTATGCTTCTTCAGCAGTCCCTCGCAGTTGAGGATGATTGTCTTCCATGATTGTCTCGTCTGAAGATGGCTGACGAAGCCAGTCACGATTCAGCAGACTCTGCTGCAACTTGGGCGCATGTTTCCATGTGGGGTGAGGGGCTTCAGATTTTTTATTGTCTGCTACAGGCTGCTTCTGCCTCTCCTGCTTTTCCATCTCCTGTTGTTGTTATAAGATTTCAGAGTACTGAGATCCTTCCAGCAGACTCTTCCTCCATTTGTGGTGGTCCTGGGCAATAATCTCCCACAAGTTGATGTCGATGTTGCATTTTCTCACATTGGCCTTGAGGAGTTCTTGAAGCACTTTCTCTGCCTTCTTATTGAGTGTACTTCTTGACTGAGCTGGGAGAATAAAACTTGTTTCAGGAGTCTGCAGTCAAACATCTGGATGATGTGACTGGCCCAGGGAAGTTGCTGTTGGGTGATGATCATCACCTTGATGCTTGTGGTATTTGTTTGCAAGAGGATGCTAATGTTGGCATGTCTGTCTTCCCACTAGAATTGAATGGTCTTCTGCAGGCAGCATTGATGGTACTTCCCTAATGGCTTGAGGCGTCTCCTGTGCATTATCCACATGTCAGCTCCCTTTCATAAGGTGGGGATCCCAAATGCTTGATAAACCACGGGCTTGGTTTTGGATCTGATGTTGCAATCTTCAAACACTCATTTCCTGAGGTGTCCAAAAGCTGCTCTTGCATGTTTGAGGTGATGTTGGTTATCTTGGTCAATGTCAGCCTTCTGTAAGAGATGGCTTCTAAGGCATGGGGAACTCTCCAGTGTCTCTCTGTGAATCTGAATTATTTGTCCGGAGCTGGGAACTGCTCATTCAGAAGACTAGGGTCCTCTATCAACAAGCTGTTAATGTTAAGCATCAGTCCCATTTTCTTGTATGCCTCAGAAAAACGTCAATCATTGCCTAAAGGTCTGCTTCCAAGTGAGCATACACTGCAGTGTCATCAGCATATTGGAGATGGATAATTGAGGTTGAGGTGGTCTTGGATTTGACTCAAGAGTTGTCTGAGATTAAACAGTTTACCATACATTTGGTAGTTTATCCCCACTCCAGCTGAAAGCTTTTTGGTGGTCCGATGTAGCATCACAGTAGGAATATTGAGAAGAGTGTTGGAGTCATGACATAGCCTTGCTTAACTCCTGTCTTAACCTCAAAAGGATCAGTCATGGAATAGGCAGAGAACTGTGATGAATTTTGGCAGGCATCTGTACTTCAGAAGAATCCTCCACAGTGCTTACTGGTATACTGTCCTTACAAGTATATGTAATAACAAAATAGGAATGGCATTTAGTTAACCAGATTGTTGATTCATGACCTACAATTCAATTTGGCAAGCAGGGTTGATTCAGCAGTATGACTATAAGGTCAAAAAATCTCACCCTTGTCATTAAAATCAGAAGAGTTGCCAAATATGTACAGAGACCGGCTCCTTGGATGGCTTTTGGGATTAAAACAGCATTTCAGTGTTCTGACAGGACTAGAAAGTAACAGTCTAAAAGTAAGATATATGATGCAAAGGCATTATAAAAAGTGACAAAAAAATCTGCAACTTTTTTTTTAAATAGTACTAATATTTTTATACATGGACTGTAAAAATTTTTGATAAATCTTTTTTTTTTCTTGCAACTTCTTAGAATGAGCAAGTTTTCACTACCTCTGTGTACTGAAGAACATGAATAGAAGCTTTCCAAAAGGTTGTAACATGAGATGCATATCTACATTCTACAATCACTACTTGAGTGGCTAAAAATGGCATAATGTGTCTGTGGGTATATCTGTTAAAGTCACCACTGGGACTGCAGTATGATGTAGGTATTCCTAGGTGGCTTTAATCTTACTAGTACTGAGGGCAGTCTAGCCAGGGCAGCACAGAAGTTGATATGTATTGCAGAACCTGCAGAAGAGGCTAAAAAAAAATATCTGGACAGTTAACCTGCACTGAGCTCTGCTACACTGGCTAGAATGCTACTAGCATTTTAAGCTAGCTAATATAAAGCTAATGGGGGTACAGCTACAACATATTTCAGGCAATGTGGTAACACTATCATAGACAGATCCATAAATATGTTTTCTGCTTCAAGAATGTCTGCTACACAGCAGTAACATACCTTTTGAACTGTATTGGCAGCTATCATTCGGGGAGTGTGCTGTTGTTTATCTATGTCATTTATCATTTATTTTAAGCTGCTGCAAGAAAGAAATCTGTTTAATAGTAATGCTAATAATAATACTGCTGATACTTTATCTGCCTGAGCAGATCTCTCAGCATTTATAGCTGAGGTTACAGACAGCCTTGCATGATGTCACTGTGCAGGATCTACAGTTTGCCATGCTAATCTAGCGAAGTAGAAAAAAAATATGCTTCCAAAATTGTGGCTGAGGAATTTTTTTGTTTTCATTTTTTAAAAAGTCTTCCTTTTTAATAAATAAAAAAAAATGGAGTTTGGTTTTGCATATCGTAAATGCATAAACATAAGGCAAACAAATTTATTTCAAAATTCAGATTTGTGAATAATGCAGCTAGTTTTTCTGGTGTAATTCTCACTAAATTTGGACCTTTCGGTAAAAATCTAACCATCTTTCAGTCTGGTGTTACAGAAAGGACTATTTTGTTAAATTTGAGTGAGTTACTTAAGGCCCTGTACAAATGTTGTTTCTGCCAGGAGAAATGCCATTCTCCTGGTAGAAATAACAAGTATGCAAGTGTTGGCACAGTTTCTCGTGGATCAGAAATGGTAGATTTGGGAGAAAAATAACCCAGCTCCAACCCAGTAGAAGTTGCTTCTGGGAGAGTTTCTCCTGGGAGAATAAATGCTTATATGCTTCCTGCAGCTGTAATTCTTCCTGGGAACCAGGAGGAGTCGAGTTGCAAGGAAGAGCTCCCATACCTTCCAGAGATCAGAGTCACCTTAGTCTGGAGAAGGTGTGGGGGACATCTGCTCCCACCCCCCCGATGGACTGGGAAGGGTGGGGAGGAGCAGCCACCAGTTGCTCCCCTGCCTGCTTCCCTCACATACCAGAGTCCCTGGTATGAGAAGTGGACATGGCCTTGGGAACTGAGCAAAGGGTGCTACAAGCCCCCTATCTGCTCCTTACACCGTGGACTCTGGTGTGAGAAGTGGATGGGGACTTTGCCCCACCATTTCAGTCCCTGCTGGAACACAAGGACTGGAGCAGCTGCTGGTCCCCACACCTTCCCCAAACCAGGGTCACCCTAGTCTTGGGAAGGCACAAGGAGCAGGGGAGAGGAGGCAGTTGCAGGCTGAATGCTTGTCCTTCTCAGAATCATTTCTAGCTGTGGAAATTTTCCATGTCTAGAAATTAATTCTTGTAGTTGGCCTAAGATGGCTTTGTCAGAAACATTGGAAGGTTTTTAATGCATGTATTCAGGAGTGAGCTACTCAAATGCTGGAGAGACATTTGTGGATCATTCAAAGATTCCATGCCCCTAAAGATGAAAACAGTTTCAGCTTTTACTGTCCCAGACTAGTTTGAGCCCTGCCTATAATAGCATTTCTGTAGTTGCTGTTAGTAGTGGTATCTTGACAACAGGGACTTTTTTTACAAAAGTGATCTTTAGAACCTAACCTTTTTCATGCAAGTGTACACGAAATCCTTCTCTTAAATAAATAATTACAAAATATTAAATTAAAATGAGTGACAGACTAATGAAAAGCCTAATCTTTTGGCAAAGTTAAGGGGCAACAGTGAAGAAGAAACTTGTGAAAAATAGCAGTGAAAAATACCATGGTTTGAAGCTGTAATTGTAGTTTAGGGCAGGAAATCAGCAACTTAATGACTGGTTTGAAATCCTAGACAGAGAACTAAACAAAGCCATACTCCACAGTACAATAGACCTGCAATTACTGTTCACCGTCTAACATTACAAGATCTAGACCTTATATAGAACTGTCATCCAACCATGTCAAAGTACAAAGAGATTAGTATCATTGTTCCCATTTTATATGTGGTGAAACTGAGGCACAGGACTGCAAAGTGACTTGTCCTAGCAGAATAATGACAAAGCTGGGCCTTCCACACATGGGCACAGATTAGTACTAAGCCATTATGAACTGTCAAGGCAGCAAATTCATAAATAAAACAAAAAATCTGATATCTGCATGGTAATTAATAAATACTTGGTCTCCTTTCATTTACTTACCACTGTACAGTCTATAAATGTAGTATTCAAGCACTGAAGTTCTTACATCTGGTTTTAAATGGCATGCTACATCCTTTATCCAGCAGATATTTTTGACAGGAATTGTGAGTTTCCTTAGGCTCGCTATGGTTCCCTTTTCTTTGGTGGACTAATAAAGCCATTCATGATGTTTAGGACGTGCTTTAAAAAAAAAAAAAAGAATGGAAGTTTCAGCAGTACATCCTGTGAGGGAGATGCTTTCAATATCTCCTATTTACCTTCATAATATTGTGGTATTCCATACTATATTGATAGATATTGTATAAGAAATTGGGTTGATGGCAAGTGCAAAAATATAATTGTAAAGCCTGGTTGCCAGTACCCCTTTAATACAGTGTTACAGGAGCTGAGTAGGTTACATGCTATTTGCCTTGCTCCTTGATACTGATAATGCACTACAGAATTTGCAAAGAGCCATGTACTGCTCTGCCATATGAATACTTAATGTGGAAGATGAACATCTTCAACAGAACAAAGGCTTAATGGATATTGGATATCACTTACTTGAAATGTTTCTTTTGAGGAGAAATATGGGGATGGGATACGTAATTAGCAGCTTATGATTATTTGGAAACTCTGGACATGTCTGCACTATAGTCATTGCTGTGACCACAGCTTGGAAAGACATGCTTGAGTTAGTTTGCCAAAACAAAAAAAGCTAAATACTTGGATGGCAGGCCCGTGCTGAGCTCCATGCCACCACACCTACACTGCTAACTTTAAACCACCTGGCCTAGATATTGCTAACTTGGGACTGTCTAAAGCTGCAGTCACTACTTTTACGGCCATGTTGACTGTTCCCTCAGACAGCTCTGCAATTTCTTACCATTTTTTTCCACCAGCCAGCTGGAAATTTAACTCTTTACTTTACAACATTTGGCAGGCATGCAGGTATTTTGTCCTTTCCTTTATTTTCTTATTTCCTTAGTGCTAGTTACTGAAAGAGCAGGCCTGGCCCAGCCCATGCTGTTTTGTATACAGCATGGGTGTCAGACTCATCTGGCCTTACAGGGCCTGATGAGGGATGCAGGGCTGGCCTGAGGGTTGGACTGAGCAGCCTCACATGCCGGATCCAACACCCAGGGCCAGTCTGATGTGGGCACTGTGTGTAACATGTACCCTGGCCCCAGCTTGTCCTGCTTGCATAGCTCATGCCAGCTCTAGCCCTGCATGCTATATGTGATGTGGGGAGGAGCAAGGATGCATGGGGCTTGTCCAGCCCTGTACACTGGATTAAGCACACAAAGCTGGTATGAGGTAAACCAGCCCCAAATCCAACATGCAGGACCTGTGCAACATGAGCACCACATGCAGCATGCACTTTGTGTAATGCGTGCCAACCTCAGCCCTGCATGGGGACAGTACAGGTGTATGCTGCATGTGGCACATCTGCCAGACCAGCCCTGCACACTAGATCTGACATGCAGCAGGTCTGTGGGCCCAGATGCAGCATCCAGGATTGTTCCAGTACAGGCACTTTATTCAGCATGCACTCTGGAGCAGCCCCATGCACCTTGTTCAGCACAAGTCCCAGACTGGTCCTGAGCATTGTGTGCAACCATGCACACCAGTTCCAGCCCCCAAATCATGTACTGTTTGTGCCAGACAGGCTGTGCGCATCACATGTAGCACATGGGGCCGGGGCCAGCATCTGCTACATGCAGCATGCGTGGCCAGTCCGAGACCCGCAGGCAGCATTGCAGGCCAGATGATGGCCTGTCTTTGATCTTTGACACTGCTGATTATAGTCTTTTACTGGTCTCATCACCCTTGTACCTAAGCACCTTCCAGGTGCATGCTATCTCACCCATTTTCCAGGGCATAAAATGTGTGCAGTATGGAGTTTTTATGTTTTTGGTATTGTTTAGTTTTGATTTTTAATATTTATTTTAGTGCATCTCACACATGCGTGTGTGTGTGTTGGAGGGGTGGGGGAGGAGGGAATGCGATATGTTAGAAAAGACAAGGTTAATAAATGCATCTTACATTCGGAGTGGAAGATGCTAAGGTTTTTGATGGCCCTTAGTTCCTTTCTTCCACCATCTTGGGATGAGCAAGCTTTATAAAAAAATTTCATTGGTCTAGAAAGAAAAATTGTATCACAGGTGGCTTCCCAGAAATTTAGGCAACCTTTTAAAAACTTAGATCCAGGATAGTGAACACTTTGAAGATCAAGACGGAGACCTTGAGCATGCTTTGATATTCCATAGAGAAATCAGTTTATAGTCTATATCTTATAATAGGATATAGTTATAGGAGCAGAGGATACTTCTGATATATTTTGAGAAAACCAGAGTTCCTGAGAAGAATGTACAGAGCAGTGCTGTACTATTTTGCTATTACTGAAAAAATTAAAACTTCATGACCAGATGTGCTGCATTGCTGTAGTTTGGCCAAGAGCTGAGAAAGGCACAAATAACTGCGAGTAAGACATTGTTCACTAGATTGGGACTAAGTCTCTTAGTAGCATCTGCAAGCAACATTTGCTACCATGTCTGCTTTGCTGTGTGAGTGATCAAGTTCAGGGAGGAATCCAAAAGCATTAATAAGGTATGAAAAATTAACCAGTTGTGGCTGAGGGAACTTTAAACTAATAGAGACCATCCTGTCTGCAGTGGTTGTCCTGCCCACCAGCAAAACCAGTTCCTTGCTTAGGTTCAGTTGCAGCTAGCATCCACAAACTGCCCTTATTTGCATACTGGACTATGGTGGTAATAGTTGAGTGTTGGTGTGTTGTGAAGAATAGATGGAATTGTATGTCATCTGCATGCTTCTGACACTTGAGTCCATGGTCTCTTTATCAGTTCAACAGAGGCCTGCACAAAGATACTGACTAGGATGGGGCACAAAATACAGCCCACGGAGCCCCTGTCAATGGGGCTGGAGCTAGTGGCAGCGCAGAGCTCAGCTGGGCAGTGTGTGGGTGTGGCAGAGGGTGGGATATGTGGGGACCCCATGCGCGCGTACATGCGCACGCACACATACACACGGCAAGCAGCCCCAGCAGCTTAGTGGAAATGAGAGAAGCAGCAGGTAGGTGCATGTTGGGGCACAGCACTGCACCTTGCAGCAGAGGGCGCAGCCTCCGCAGAGCTGTTTGTATCACCAGCGGTCCCTGCACTCATGCAGCACAGGAAAGAAGCCCCACATGCTGGAGCCAGTTGCCTTCCCAACTGTGGCTGTGGGGCATGGGAGGTAGGCCCCAGGCACCTTTCCTGTGGGAGGAGGCGGGAGAAGGCAGCTGGCTTCAGCACCTAGGGCTTTCCTCCTGTGCTGCACAGCCCCAGCAGGGAAGGTGGCTAACTCCAGCATGTGGGGCTTCCCTCCCATCCTGTAGGAGTGTGGGGAGCACTGACGATACAGACGGCTTGGCAGGGGTCTGCACTCCTTGTGGTGATGTGCAGTGTTGGCTGGAGCTGCACCCCACTAGGAACCTGAGCTCTAAGTGCCCACACCTGTTGCTGCTGAGCCAAACAGGGTATGGAGGAGTCTCATACTGCCCCCACAACTCCTCACATACACCCCCCCCAACATACCCTGCCCTCCCCCACACCCAGCCACACCCCCCACACCCTACCATACATACCCCTCACACCCCACCATACACACATATCCCCCCATAATATACAAAACTACTAATTTATTTTTGAGTTATTATGCAACCCCCTCTATATATACTGTGCAAACACAAATCATGACAAACATATTTTTTTGTAATAATATTAAAATATGTTCTAGTAGATGTTTGACTTTTAGTATATGATTTTTCTTTTTGCCAGTTTGAAGATGGCAGCCCCCCCCCCAAAGTATTTCTGGGGGGCAAGGGGAGGGACTTCTGGTGGCAGAGGTCAGGGGGGTGGGACTTCCAGTCCCAAGATGGTGACCAGGGGCAGGGCAACTGGCAATGAGTGGGGCTACCCACACAGCCTTTGACAGCTCACCAAAACTCGTTAAACAGCCCTCCAGCCAAAGTAATTGCCTACCCTTGGACTAGGATGTAGGAGAGAGAAGTGATCCCTATCAGAGTCCACGTGCGGGTGGCTCGTGTTGGAGGTATACATTCTCAGTGCTGCTCCCTTCAAGAGGCACTCACACCATTATCATTTTAGTGCCTTATCTTGGGCCCTTGCTTCCTCTCTGTGGTTGCAGCAATATCTTATGGTTGACAGCATCAAATACTGCAGAGAGGTCCACTAGAGTGGATGTTTACTCTTTATCAATTGACAGCTGGAGAGACTCCATCAGTGCATACACAAGTGTGTTTCTGTGTATTGTGCCAGAGATATGCATGGTGCTTACCACATGAATAAGCCCTGCTCCTTGCCTTTTTTTAATAAAAAGCCAGTTTGATGCTGATGAACCGGAGGGACTTTTGATCCTATGAATGGGAAACTTTGCTTTCATTTAAATAAAATGTAGCCTGAAAACAAACTGTGGGGACTGAAAAGAATGAGCAGCAGACACCAGTGTTGCAGTGGGAGTCTGGGTGGAAACATAAAGATTTTCTCACTCGGTTCTTATGTAAAGCGAGTCAGTTATATCTGGTGTATGCCAAGAACATTTTCGTTCTCCTTAGAAACCTCACACTGGGCCCCTGCCACAATGGAAGGCAGGAATCCATTGTATTTAAGGGGAGAAAGAAATAGTTTCAAAGGATTGCCACCAAAGTTTTATAGTCTCCTTTGCTTACTAACCTTTTTGAGCCATTTGGAGGAGGAGACTTAGGTAGCTGTTGTGTGCAGACCTCAGGTTTGTACTTGCTATTGCCAGAGCTGTGGCACCTGATAGACGTGAATGTGCCATCACCTCATCTCTTGCCAGCATATATAAGAATACAGAAGAGAAGAAAATGAATGTGTGACTAAGGAACTGTTGCAGTGAGTGGGAGCCCATAGATTTTGCTGCTTGGATTCTGCTCTCTACATTCTGTCTAATAACAAGACAGTCATCCTGAAAATGTTACCTGGGCAGTCCTTGAAAAGAAAATGGGAAAAACGAAACATAAAAACCTAAACCTGTTTCTTATAACTCAGCAAGAATCTAAGCTAATGAGGCTTTTCAGTATGCCTTCCAGACTAAGAAATTAGGTTTTTGTTGGACTACTGGGTAAACTGTATTCCACAGTCATAGACCCTTCACTAAAAACCGCTGCCAGTTCCCAAATGTTCAAATCCGTAGATGCTTTGTGAGAGCATGTTGTCTGATGTTGGCTGCTGTTGCAACATAGGGGAGGATATGTTTGCGATGTACTTTTGGTTTTATTTGATACAGTATTTCAGTTTTTATCCCAATTGTTTAAAGGTTGTTATTTTGTAGAGGTGCCCCGGTACATCAGTTCATATTGTATTGGCACCAGTAAAGGGAAAATTGGCATTATTGGCAATAGGCCTTTTTTGGCTGAGGTGGCCAATGCTGCAGATAAATGCCACGTGCATGTGCGCAGCTGCAGCATGCACATGGCCAGGAGTGCAGCCCAGCAGTGTAGAGAGCAGCATCTGGCTGGTAAGTCTTGGGGCGTGGGGGGGAAGGGCACGGCGGGGTGCAGTTTGAAGTCCTCGTGGTGAGGGAAGGAGTGGGACTGGGTGAGGGTGCAGGACTGAGCTGCAGGTCATCCGGAGGAGCACGGGGAGGCGGGGCTCCCGCCACTGCACGCAACCCTGAGGGAGGCATGCGCCCCCTGGAGCTGCGCATGGGTTCATCCAGGGGGAGGCAGAAGTGGCCCCTGCCGCCGCACGGCTGGCCCGGTGGTTCGGCTGCCAGCTCCTGCTGTTGCTCGTCCAGTAGGGCACAGGGAGCCAGGTATCTGTGTGGTGCGGGGCAGGCTGGGGCCGGGGCTGTTCCCAGGAGATCCTGGGCCAGGCTGTGTCGGACAGGTGGTGGCGCTGCTGGGAATGGGGGCCTATGGAGGGGCTATGGCAAATTTTGGGTGGCTGCAGCCCCCCCCACCCTCTGTAGGCCCTTCCCAGCAGCAGCAGCACCCCATGCCTGGCCCAACCTCCACTGGGAACAGGCCCTGGATCTGCATGGGGTGGACTGGGGCCGTACCAGTTCCTGG
>NW_017728910.1:7836248-7858572 GCF_001723895.1 Crocodylus porosus | reverse complement strand
AATTCGCTGTAACTCTACCATAGTCCCCTGCTCCCAGTAGCACCACTGCCTGGCCCCAGCCCGCCCTGCCCTGCGGAGATCCAGGGGCACACACCTGCCCCGCCCCTCACCCAGTGCACTCCCGGACAAGTGACAGCGGCAGTGGCAGGAGCTGGCAGATGAGCCATGCATGGCAATGGGAGCCACCCCCACCACCTCTCCCCCCCTGCGCACCCCAGATGAGCTGAGGCTTCATTGGTTTTCTGCCCTAACTGGGCACTACTTGTCCTTGCCCCAGCTTCAGCCCCTCCCTCCCTCCCTCCCTCTCCATAGCACTTTGATCTGCCCCCCCACATCCCTTCCCTTCCCCCTCCCCCCAGACTTACCAGCTGGAGACAGCTCTCCATGCTGTGGGCTGTGTCTTCACTGCCTATGTGCTGTGCTGCGGCTGCACGGAACATGAGCATTTATTGGCCCAATTATTGGCCACTTAAGGCCGATATCTGATATAGATAATTTTCTTTATATTGGTACCAGTCTGATGTCGGACCGATGTATCTCTACAAAAAATCTTTTATCTCTGCATCCCTGTTATTTTGCAGACTGAAGTAGACTCTTTGAACACTGATACATTGGTTTCTTAGTTAGATCTGAAGACAATGAGCTGGTGGTTCCCTGGAGTTGTCAGTAAAACTTAAACACTTATATCTATCAGGGTGGTTAGTTGTAGCCATATTGGTCTAAGGACATAGGCAGACAAGGTTCTTTAAGTAAATGTGATATCTTTTAAATTCGAAAAATTGTTCTTTGAAAGATTTCGGGCAAAAACACCCTTCTTCAGGCATTGGGAGAGTCTGCTGGTGTTTTGTGTGCTCTCCTGGGTGAAATAGAAGCCAAAATGCAGGTATGTGGAAAATGCAAGTACATGGCAGTGAGGATCAGAGTGGGAGACAATAGGTGTGAGACAAGTAGGTGGAGGGAGGGAAAGGGGAAATGTTGAATTGGTGACAGAATATATCTGATAAAATGCATGCAGGTTACCTGGGGTTATCAGATGGCAGGCAGGTTATAATGTTCCATAAATCCAATCTCTATATTTTGTTCATCACTTTTTGTATCCAGTAGATTTATGAAGTGAAGTTCATAGGCTTGTCTACAAAAGGTGTTTTGTATGTTCTTCTTGAAGATTAGAACTGAGAGGTTGGAGGGAGAGTGGTTATTTTATGAGAAGTGTACACCCACAGGTAATTGGATATTTTTGTCTTTGATAGATTTGTGATGTGTGTTCATTCTGGTACGCAGTTGTTGTTTGGTTTCTCCTATGTATTTTCCATCAGGGCATTTAATTCACTGGATGAGATGTAGTACATTTCTGGAGCTGCAGGTGTAAGATCCAGGAATGGTGATGGTTCTGTTGTGGGGTGTAGTTATTGTGGGAGTGGTGTTGTCAGGTTTTACATTTCTTGTCTCAGCCTGGTCTGGATCTATTCGGTGTGCTTTGGGCCATAGGAAGTTTGCTTCTGGTGATGAGGTTTGGTGCTTGTTTAAAGGCTTGGATGAGTGGTTCTGGAAAGAGCTCTTTAAGAATTGGGTCTTATTGTATAGGTTGCAGTTGAGTATTTTCCTTATAGGTTCCAGGGAAGGATGGTATGTCATGACTAATGGCATGCATTTTGTGGTGATTTTCTTCCTGTAGTGCAGCATTTCTTCATGTGGTATCCAGGTGGGTCTTTCAAAAGTCTGATCTATCTCTCTGGAGGAGTCGTTGTTGTGCGAATGCCCTTTTGAGATTTACAGGGTGACAATTGCAGGTTTTCTCAGTGTAAATTTGGTGATATCAAAAGGCTTGGCTGTATATTACAGCTTTCTCGGTGTGTTTAGGGTAATTGTTGGTTCGGTGCAGATATGTATGTTGGTCCACAGGTTTCATGTATGTGGTGGTTTGTATTTTACCATTTTGGATATTGATCATGGTGTCTAAAAAGGAAATGTTGATGCTGGAGTATTCAAAAGACAGTCCGATGGAGGGATGATTGCTGAATTTGTGATGGAAATCAATCGGAGACTGCAGGTTTTAGGTCCAAATGATGGTCATCTATATATCTTGGGTATAGCATGGGTTTGATGGTGCGGTTCTTGAGGAATTCTTCCAAGTTGCCCATAAAAAGGTTGGCATGTTGTGGGGCCGTTTTGGTGCCCATAGCTGTGCCCATGTTCTGGAGGAAGTATGTTGGTTATTGAAAGTGAAGTTGCTGTGTGTGAGGATGAAGTAATATTGTTAGGTCTGTACTGAGTTGTAACCTTGCTCTTGTAGATATGTAAGGCAGGCTTGGATGCCATCCTGGTATAGGATGTTGGTATATAAGCTGGTAACATCCATGGTAGCTAGGAAGGTATTGCTGGGAAGGTGGTCTGTATTTTTCAGTTTTCATAGAAACTCTGTTGTGTCTTAGACAAAAACGAGTCTTTGGGTGACAAGAGGTTTTAGGGTAGATTTGATGAAACGTGATAGTCTTCCTGGGTTCCCTTGTTTGTGGATTTTAGGAAACATGTAAAAAAGTTCCTGGACTGGGTAGTGGAGGGATCAAGTTATCTAGTTTTTCTTCTTGATCAACTACAAATGCTGTGATGGTGGTTTTGAGTTTTAAGGTGAGAAGGGGAGTTGGATTTTCCTCTAGCTTTTTGTAGTAGTATCAGAGAGTTGTCTTTTGGCTTCTTTTATGTATTCTTCCCAATTAAGGATAACTGTACCTCCTCCTTTATCTGCTGGTTTTATTACTATTTGGTGGTTGGATTTAAGACATTCTATGGCCCTTCTCTGAGAGGGAGAGGTGGTTGTGGTGGTGTTTGTTGATTATTTCACTGTTCCTTCTTTCCCTGAAGTGGGAAGGTTTGAATATATATAGCAGTCAAGGTTTGAATTTCGTTCACTGAGGCATACAATCTGATTTTTTTGAGGGGAGGAGATTTTTTGGTGTTTAATCTTTTCCTTGATGTTGTCACAGGGTGAAGTGTTGTTGAAAGTGGATTTATTTTGGTGTGGAAATACTCCTTGAGACAGCGATGCCACACCTATTGTCTCATACCTACTGCCTCCCTGTCTCACACCAATTGTCTCCCATTCCCTCTGATTCTCACTGCCATGCATTTGCATTTTCCATTTTGGCTTCTATTCCACCCAGGAGAGCGCACACAACACCAGCAGACTCTCCCCATGCCTGAAGAAGAGTATTTGTCCCTGAAAGCTTGCAAAGAACATTTTTCCAACTATTTAGTCAGTCTAATAAAAGATATCACACTTACACAAAGAACCTTGTCTGCCTAGATCAATCAGGTCCTATTAAATCTCACCCCAGCAAACACTATGTCAGGATTGAGGTTCTTTGTAGCTGTGTATGGATATCTGCCCAGCATTTCCCTGCTATATTCCAGACTCTAAGCGGTGCCATTAAGCTTTTTTCATGCACTTGTTAGCAAATGATACCTTATTTAATTGGGGTGGGGATGGGGGATGTCAGTTTTTGCACAGTGTCTGTATTTAAGCTTATGAATGTTGTCACTTTTGCAAGGCTATATGTTCATCATAACCATAAACATATATAACAACCTTAAAGTATATTAAATAGGAAATGTCATTAATGGCTAAGATGCCATTAATGGTGCCTGCATTTGGAGTGTGAATTGTTTTGTATTCATGTACAATTAAGATCAGTGATACTTAACATCATTGCTAGCAAATTTATTTACTTGCAAACAGTTTTGATTTTAATAATCTATTTAAATTATATCCTTCCCTTGTTAAGTTAAATTCAAATGGACAAAGGAAGAGCGTCCATAGTACATTGGAATACTCTCTTGTTCCCACTTCAGGAACTGCTGAAAGTGGTGTTCATAAATATTTTAAATCACCCACACTGTAAAAATTGCAGATGTGTGTTGGCTGAATAATTCATTGCTCCCTTGTTTAAACCCTGCCGCAACTACTGACTTTCCCACCACACATTAAAGTTCACAAAGACCTATCTAATTGTGAATCGTGGAGGCATATCATGGCATAATCCAACTGTAATTTGAAGACTACAAAGTTCCAAGGAGTATATGTATGTAAAGAAAGATAAAGGGAGGGGGGAGAGGAAATTGTTGACTTTTTGGCCACCTACTAAAGTAATGAATAAGCTACAAATGAAAATGTACAGTTCCCATGCCACCGTAGGTACTATGTGGTAAAACAGAGTTCTGGTACTTCCACAAGAGAGTTAAGACTGACTAGTACTTCTGGTCTAGCAAGAACCTCTTGACTCTTATTGATTTACCGCAAAATACAATCCTTTTACCAGGAGTTTTCCATTATCTACTTTTTAACTGTAGGAAGCTGTCATTGTAGAACTATCAAATAATATGGGATGTACATAATACTAGTTTGCTTTTACAGTTTGTGAACAGACCTGCATTTGCAACCTATCACCAAGCTGGAATCTCGCTGACCTTTGTCAACCTCTCTTGTTCGCCCACTGTGACTTGATGGTTTGATTCTCTTCGGGAGGCTGCATGACTCTTTAGTGAAGGTTCATCTGGCAGGGTCACAGTTATTCTGTAGGGCTTCACCTTGCCTACACCCTGCCCCTTTCCTCTCAGGCCTGTGATGGAAAACCCGCATTGGTCTGGAATGGGGATGCCTATCAGGATCCACTCTCTGGACTCCTCTGGATTATTTAGTCTATTGTTCACCGGGCCTTATTTCTTCTCTTGCTGAATGCCTTCCCTCTTGAAACTTAGAAACTCATTAAACTAGTCCTTATACCAACTTATTGATTGTTCCCCTTTCTTTCCCTCAGCCTTACTTCAGGCTTTACAAAATCAGTTCCCTCAGAGAGCTGGGGTAAAGCTGTACAGCTGTTCTTAATCGCAGATCAGTCTTCTCTTTGCTGCTTCTTCCAAGCTGTAATTCATTCTCATTGATAAAGTAAATCAAGGCTTATTCCTTAATACTGGGCTCAAATTCACTTAAATTTCATAAAACAATCACTCATGCTTCAGGTACTGTGTCATAAGTTGATTAGGCTGCAGAAATCAGTCCTGCATTCTTCTTCTGTTCCTTGGGCTCACTGGGCAAATCTCCCCTTTGCTGTCTCCCACCTCAGCTTGGCTTTCACCCCCAACACTCTAGTCAGGATCCATCCTTCCCTCAATCCTCGGGTCTCTGCCAGCTGTCTCAGGGAGTGTCTCCCCCATTTTCTCCATCTCTAGGGTGGCTGGAGTGACCTACACTGCCCCAGCATCTGGTTTTATTTATCTTTCACAGAGGCGGTTCAGATCCTCATTTGGGGCATGTCCAGGCTTTGGTGACTCCCACTGGTTTGGCTACAAGGATCTTCTTTTTCCCACATGGTCTGCACAACTCCCTGCTCTGCTGGTTTCTCCCCACTCCAGGGAATGCCAAATGACGAAGCCCCTGTCCGGCATAGTCTTTAAATAGCCTGGTCTGCTTTCTGGGCCAATTGGAGCAGGCTGTCTGGCTCACATGTCCCTGGGGCCTGCTCGTCTCCTGGGTTCCTCCCCAGACTCTTTCTTGGTGCACCGGGGATGTGCCGCTCTCCTGAGCCCACCCAGGTGAGTCCCTAGCCAGCTCAGCTGGCACCACAGGTCCCTAGTAGGTACTTGATTCCAACTCCTGCTACACACTTTTATTGTTAGCTTTCATAATTTATGTGTAATGCCAGTCATTCATTTGCCTTAGCACCTTTACCTCTATTTTATTGCATTACTTCTCAATAACGCTTTGAAAGAGGAAAGGCCAGCGTAAATGTTCTTGTAAAGAGCCTGAGAATAACGAATCTGACAGGTTGAAAATATTGACATGTGTGCAGTTGTGCTCTGACAGATACACTGCTTCTGATTTTGGAGGCAGCCTATGTAGAATAAGCAGTGTATCTCAGTATGCTACTGTTCAGCACTGGCTCAGAGAAAACTGGGCCCCTTTCACATGTTTCAGCTTGAAGACCCAAGAATCAAGGTCCCTAATTTACTAATAATTTCTGTATAGATTTGGTCAAGATTTTCAAGTCATCTGGTGCATGCTGTTTCCAACAAGATGCTCTGTATGAACAGTCTCATTCCTGTATTACTTGTGAGCTTTTTTAGAATTCTCTTGACAAGAAGAAATATATAAATACCTTTGAGCACACCGCTGGTGATATTCATCATGAATGCCTTGCTATTGGTTGTGTCATATTCATAGTTTCATAGTTAGTAGGGTCGGAAGGGACCTAAGAAGATTCATAGATCATCAAGTCTGACCCCCTGCCATGGCAGGAAAGAGTACTGGGGTCAAACGACCCCAGCAAGGTGATTGTCTATCCTTGTCTTAAAGACCCCCAGGGTAGGAGCCAGCACTACTTTTCTTGGAAGTTGGTTCCAAATCCTAGCCGCCGTAACTGTGAAGTAGCGCCTCCTGATGTCTAATCTGAATCTACCCTCTGCCAGCTTGTGACCATTATTTCTAGTCAGTCCTGGTAGCGCTCAGGGGAACAGGGACTTCCCCAGTGCCTGCTGGTCCCCTCTGACTAGTTTGTAACAGGCCACTAGATCCCCCCTCAGTCTTCTCTTGTGGAGGCTGAGCAGGTT
This sequence comes from Crocodylus porosus, assembly GCF_001723895.1. NCBI lineage: Eukaryota > Metazoa > Chordata > Crocodylia > Crocodylidae > Crocodylus > Crocodylus porosus. The sequence goes on along the minus strand of NW_017728910.1, from coordinate 7,851,969 downwards.
CAGGTCCCGTAGCCTCTCCTCATAGGGCCTGCCCTGCTGCCCCCTGATCATGTGTGTGGCCCTCCTCATGTTGTCCACATCCCTCTTGAAGTGCGGCGCCCAGAACTGGATGCAGTACTCCAACTGCGTGCGGCCTGACCAGTGTCGCATAGAGGGGGAGGATCACCTCCTTGGACCTGCTCGAGATGCATCTGTGGATGCATGACAAGGTGTGGTTGGCCTTCCTGACTGCTTCCCCACACTGCCGGCCCATGTTCATCTTGGCGTCAGTGATGACTCCAAGATCCTTTTCTGCCTCTGCACTGACGAGAAGGGAGTTCCCTAGCCTGTAGGTATGGCACTGGTTCTTCCTCCCCAGGTGCATCACTTTGCACTTGTTGGTGTTGAATCCCATCCTATTCTCATCCACCCACCCCTGTAACCTGTCTAGGTCCAATTGTAGCCTATTCCTTCCTTCTAGCGTGCCCACATCCCCCCACATCTTAGTGTCATCAGTAAATTTGAACAGCGTGCTTTTTACCCCCTCGTCCAAGTCACTGATGAAGATGTTGAACAGTGTGGGCCCAAGGGCAGATCATTCCAGTAAGGCAGAGGGCAAGATTTGATAAAAACCAGACCTGTGTTCTGTCAAAGTGACCAACAAAAACTGCATCTGCTCCAGAGATAACTTTGCATTCAGCCAAAACCTATTTCTATGTAAATATGAATTGAAAGCCTGAATTTATGTGATGGCACAAGAGCTAAGTGGCATTTTACAAGCTTTAACTCTATCAAATACATTCACTATAAGCAATAATTTTTCATTCCTCAACAATTAAACCACAGAAATAACTGCTCTGAAATCCTTATTGAAACTAAGAAGCATTTTCTGATATCACAACTTGCAGATAGGACATTCGAGGTGAGGGAACTCTGCAGCCTTTAAAAGTCAGTAATCTTGCTCTCAGCATCATACATGAAATCATTTTAATCAAGAGCACATATTCAGAAATCAGTGCATTTTTAGTGTCCCGTTGCATCAGATTACTGAAAGAATTTCAAAATCCTTGCACAGTAGGACTAAAAGTAGCTGAAGTCAAAATCAACACACACACCTTTCCATAGCTACTGGGGAGAAGTATTACTTAAAGGATAAAATAGAAGATCAGTGTGCAACTGAGCCTCAGGAAAAGAGTGGAAAACCCCACTTCAGTGACTTTTTTTTTTTTTTCTCCCAAAAATGGCTTCTAAAGTTAGCAGGTAAGAGGTAATACTGTTTAAAAGAGAACCCATCAGACACCAGGAACAGCTAAGAGAAACATTTTGCATCTCGCATGCAGTTGCTGACCAAGGTAACTTCAATGATATGGTACCCATTTTACTGGTTGCCATGAGACAGTGATTTTATTCAAAAGGAAAACTCATTTTTCAAGGAATGTTCTCTCCCTTCTAAAGAGGCAGAAAGCTGCATTCAGCCCACAAAGGAATTGTTCAGAAGTGAGTATTGGATGTTACTTTATACCCTGCGGGTCTGAAAGAAGATCAAGATTTTAAAAACAGTAACCTAAAGTTAGTTAGTTCTGTTTCTAGGTGCCCCTCTCACTTCTGAAAATCAAGGAGAGCTGCTGAGTGCTCAGAATCCTTTAAAACTGGCAGAAATTTAATTTGAAAAAACTACTGATTCTGCTTCTAAGTTGTTCTTCTTTATCCTCAAAATAAGTGTTTTCCACATATACTTTTTCTGACTGATTTAATAGATGAGATGATCAATTTAAAGGTTTGAATCAAATCATTCAAATTTGTCATGATTAATTCCATTTTCAATATAGAAGCAAATGGCATAGTGTTCAGTGGGGGGAAAGTTCTAGTAATATTATAGGGCTATAAAAAGAGGAGAGATCAGTGATATCTTGCTGTGCTATTTCATAATTGTTGGATTCTAATGAACAGAAGTGGTTTTGTGAGAGAGAATCTTTTTGTGATGATTTTAAAATTTCCTTTCTGTTCTGTACATCACTGCTCCAGTTTAATAAACAGTCTAATCACTTTTCCTTAACCAGAACATATGTGTCTATTATAGTGGGTTTATGAAAATGGTTAGACGTTAACATTTTAAATTTGGATAGTCTGTTAACACAGGGCTGTCCAACTTCTTAAGTGGGTGGAGGGCGTACCAGTGGGGGCCACGGCCCCACAGGGTTGCACACCACATGTGCCTCCTATCCTCTCCTTCCCTTCCTTGCACCATGTTTGTTAGTGCCTTAGCTCTGCTTGTTTAGCTCTGATTCCCTAGAAAACAATTTCTTTGTATGAAGGAAAATATATTTAGGTAACAGGGTTTTTAGTGTGAAAATATTAAGTAAAATATAAGCTCTTAATCTCTTCATTTCTTTAAAACTGCACATGGATATTAAAGACGTTAAGTACTAAAACAAAAATGCTGTTCTGCTGCTATAGGGAAGGTGCAGCTTGCATTGTGAGAATGTATTTGTCTCTTTAGCAACGAAAAAGGGAGAACTGGCATGAGAAAGGGGAGCAGGTATGTTTACCAGCCAAAATAAATATGGAGTAAATATTGCAAAATAAATGCTTGAAGGTTATAGCTGCTTCAGTTAGGTTACTTTAACCATTTGATGCAGAGTAGATTTTTCATTTAAGAGAAATAATCATACATAAACTTTTCTTTTTATGGTTATTGTCACAGTGTCTGTTAATCTAGGCATTTGGAATGTGTGTACTTCCTTCTGATAGTTTTCTCAATGCTTTAAAAAATGGAAATAAATTAAAAATAATCATACCCTCTGTTTGAACCAACTTTAAGGCAGTATTAGAATTTCACTAAGTTACTCTTCCCCTACTTTTGCCTCCCAATCTCTAAAATTATTTTAAATCAAACTGACTTTTTTTGTTTTGTTCCTCATTTGCCCCCCAAATCTGAAAAATTATCTTTTAGTTGTTTCCTCCTTGAGAATGGAGAAGTGAGGAGAAACCTTTGTCAAATTTGAATGCTGCTGAGTTCTAACAATTAATTCTTTGTTTCAGCTCATTTGGAAAACAAACCAAAATATTTTAAATAGGTCTATATTTCTTTCAAATAAAAGGAAAAAAAAAGATATATAAAAAAAGAGAAATAAAATAAAAAAGTATATCTACCCAGCATTTTGTCCCTTTCCCCCCCCCAACTCATGCTTTCTCCTTGCAATGAAGCTTACTCTTTATTAGGAGTGTGCAAAACAGGCCATGTTTGATTCAGATTTGGCCCAAACCAGGGACAGTGATTCGATGCATTGATTTGGATCACTGTCCCCAATTTCGATTCGCCCATAGACACAGCTTTTAATGTTTTTCGTACATACCTTGAGGTACCAGCCATAGCTCGTGAACACTGAGATGGTGGGGCAGGTGGAACGACCCACAGGAGCGTGGGGGGAGGGAGGGGCTGCATGCTGGGCAGCAAACCCAGAAGTGGACCGGAACTACTTCTGAGTCCTCCAGGGAGCGTGCAGGAGGCCCCCCATGCACCCACCCAACTTGGCAATTGGCCACAGGGGGACCCCGGGTGCCCCCCCAGACCCAGGAGACACCAGTCAACAAGCTGGTGGGGGGAGAGGGGGAGAATGACAGCGCACTTCTTGGAAGACCCAGAAGAGAACCAGAAGTGCTTCTGGTCCACTCCGGGTCTTCTGCCAAGTGCTGTGGGGACTCCCCCAGCACTCCTGTGGGATGCTCCATTTGCTCCAGCATCTCAGTATTCATGAGCCACCTGATACCTTGAGGTATGCAGAAAAAATGTTTAAAGCTGTATTTGTATTCAAATCGACAAATCTCTCCGAATTGATTTGGAGGGTTCTGATTCGATTTGGAGAGGTTAAAGGGTCTCCTGATTTGATTCGGAGATTTGGCCACTGAATCAGGCCAAATCTCCACCGAATCGAATCAGCGATTGAAGCTTCGCACAGCCTCACTCTTTATCATCTATGGCTAAGACGTTGAACTCACCTTGTGTCCCAGCCCAGATCTGGAGTGTGGGCCAAATCCTGCACACAGCAGTGGTGGTGGCAGTAATGTAATTGTGGTGGCAACAGCAGTGAAATAAGTGACCGTGGGCCAGGTCCTATGGCTATCTCCACAAGCTTGTTTGGCCAGCTGGAAGCCCAGCAGGCTGGAAAGAACGGTGCCAAGTGCTGCATTGCTACACCTGGAAAGGTAGGAAATGGAAAGAAGAACCATTCTAATCAGACCTGATGATTAAATATCTCCAGACTTGAGAGAAATGTATTTGATGTTACTAGTAAACTTTTACATCTTGGTGTGTTCTGGTATTCGGTCACAACTATGTATTTTGGGATATAGACTTGCTTATCACTTGAATCCTCTGTAAGTGTGTGGGATTGAAATTTTTGGGGTGGTGTTGGATATATTGTGAGGTCTTATAAAAGTGTTTAACAGGTTACAAATTCATAGAGCCAAAATGAAGTTGACTTAATCATAACTTCAGATGCAGTTATGGCAATAATAAAACACTGGAGTGACCATTTGGATTTGAAGTGATGCAAAAAAGGTGGGGAGCAGCATATGAAAATTGTTTACTTCTTTTATTTTGCAGCTTTTGGTTTTGCTGACACCTTCATAAAAAGAATCAAACTCTGTGGATGTAAATCATGTGAAAAATACCGTTGTAGCAAATGCCTAAGTGGTCACTGTAGTCCACTTAGTTCAAATGCTATTTTACACATTTATCTGTATTTAAATTTTTTTATAAGCACAGAGAGTCTACCAGAGAGTCATAAGTGAAAAAAGCAGATGGGGTGCAAATTGGCAATAAGGTGCATTAGCAGTATTGTGTGGAGAAATGTGAAAGTTCTTACTTGTTGCAGGTCACCTTGGAGCATTTACTGGTGCTCCCTACCTTTTATAATAGCTATAACCTTTTTTTCTTTTAGTGAGCAAATGTTATATTGTATACTAATAGAACAGAAGAGTTTCAGCTTAAAGTGTTAGGCTAGCAGAACTGTCAGAACGGTCTTGGAATTCCTGTAATATGGTTTAGTGAACTTTGATAAAAGAACAGGGAAAGTAAATGACATGCTTTTTAAAAATAGAGAAATTGAAGACAATGTAATAAGTACAGTTACAATAGCAACAATAGTCTATGGATCTAGTCCATTGAAAGTAATATTAGATATGGCACAAAGAAACTTTTTGTAATGTAGATAAGATATTGTGTACAAATTTCTTTTTTTCCACTTCATTGCATTTTGATTTTAGAGTAGATTGCTTTTCAAACTCACCAGACACCACAGTTTTAATAAGCTTTCTCCAAACCATAGTATGCACCCTCTTAGGGCTTGTCTATATGGGGATATTGCATTGCATTATCCTCAGTCTGATTGGGTTAAGATGTCTTGGATCTACGCGCTGCTTTTAAGAAATATTCGACATCTTAGCTTAGAGTCATTTAATTCTCTTTGTAATGAGAGAAGCTTATAGTGCAGAGAGTTTATATACTCTAAGGTTCATGGGGGTACATTCATAACAGTCTCTTCTAGCATTCCTGCTGCTAACTGAAGTTGCAGTACTTCACAACTACAATAACCCGTCTCTTTATCTGAGTACCCTCTGCTGCTGTGGAGTCCTCTTGCATGGATGTAACCCTTCTTTTAAATGTTAGCATGCAGCTTGAAGTGACCCTTTCAGATACCATATACTGGTGGGTTCATTTGCCAAAGTCATAGGCCAGGGGTTGCAACCGAGACTGGTCCTAGGGGGTATGCACGGGTAGGCAGGGATGCAGTGCTGCTTCCTCCCAAGAGCAGGGCTGGAGCAGGGCAAGGGCAGTGACGCCACTCTGTGGAGTGGTTCCTGACTTTTAAATCATGTGTGTGCGTACTTGTTCCTGGAGCCCCAACTCCTGGAGACTTGCAGCTGTGATGCAGCTCCGTCCTATCCCTTCACCCCCAGGGGGAAGAGGGGGAGCACTTTCCCTGGCAGCAACTCTTTTGGGACTCCAGGAGGGTTTTCACTGCAGGAGAATGCCCCCCTCCAATCAGCTGAATGGCAGATCGGGGCGGGAGAAGTTTCTGAAGGCAGAGTCCCGACAGAACTCCCTGATTGACTACCCCCAGGGCAAGCAGGGAACCAGTGTCTGCACTCCCTTCTCTCTTCTTGGGAAAGCAAAGGACTGTGGGATGTTGGGTATCTGTCCCGAAAAAAGTGTATAGCTGTTCAAATTAGACTGGGAGAAGGAAGATTTTTTTTTTTTGGTAGGTATCAAATCAAACTTTGTGCAGAAGAGTCAGTTCTGTTATGTCAGAAATCCTTTGAACAGCTGTATGTTCTCTTTTTGTGCAAAAAGATATTTTTCTCTTAGCACAAATAAAATGCCTGCCCATGGCCAAAATAAATGCTATGCCACCACCCTGTATGACATCTAGCTTTGGGCTGAATACTAACATGGCGTTTGGGGAGGATTGTTTTCTATTTATCATGGCCACCATATTATGAAGAACTTCAAAATCAGCAATAACATTTATCCTGTTGGAGACTAGCAATTTTGACATCTTACTTACCAAGTATAACAAGTATGCATGCAAACACTTCCATATTCTTATGCTTATTTACTTATGGAAAACTACAGAGCTTTGTCCCCACCAAGATTTTTATAGCTAGATAGACAACTTGCCTATGTGTCTTGCTGAAAAAGTATTTTTGGAAGAGAAGCTAGAGTCTTTTCAACTTTCTAATTAACATGAAAACTACAAATTGCCTCATCTTTATTAAGATTTCACCATATTAGTTGAGTAAAGTGTGCACCTGTTTTCCATAAAAGATATGATTTAAAGTTAAACTTCTTGCTGTCATCTTCAAGACTCTAATGCAAGGGTAGACAGTTATTTGAGCTGGAGAACCACTTAGAGAGTTTAAGTGAGCTGTTGTGGGCCAGGTCAGTACGCCTGGCCCTCTGGCTGGCAATAGCTCACCAAAACTCCCTAACTGGCTCTTTCCCATGTTCGGCTGGGAGGATGGGATGGGGCAATGGGTGGACAGAGAGTGGCATCCAGAAGTGGGATAGACAGGTGTGCGGGGCCAGGGCTGGGGCTGGGATCAGGATCACAGAGCCATGACAGCACGCAGCTGGGGCCCAGGGCAGAGCCACAATCCACTCCGCACACACCCCTGTGACATGTGTCACTTCCACAGGCAGGGAGGGGCATGTGGGGAGTGGATCGTGGTTCTACCCTGGGTACTGGCCCTGTGCTGTCACTGTCTAGTGATCCTCGGGTCCTATGAAGACCAGTCTGAGACCTGCATGGGCAGAGCACAGTTATCTGGGCAGGTAGAATGGAGCCACAGATGGATGGGGAGCAGTGTCCAGGAGCAGGGTACCTGGGCAGGGCTGGGCTGGGATCGGGATTGAAGGGTGGTGACATTGTGGGCCCAGGGGCTGGGGCAGAGCCACCATCTGCTCCCCGCACACCTGTCATGCAGATACCAGATCATGGTTCTGCCTCAGACGTGCATTTCCTTTGCCCCATGATCCCAATTCCAGCCCTGGCCCTGCCCACCTATCCCACTTCCAGGCACTGCTCCCTGCGCACCCGCAGCCCCATCTCATCCCATCTAACCCGTTGAGCACGCCCTGCTCATGCAGGTCCCAGCATGGTCTCTCTGGAGACCCCCCTTTCTCCCACCACCCCATCCGGTGCCTCCAGCAGTGGGTGCAGGGCAGACAAGCCTGGATGCCTGGGCAGTGGGGCTGGGTCGAGCAGTGGAGACTGGTAGCAGCAGCTGGAAGGAGCCGCTACTGTAGGGGCTGCAAGGATGTGAATCCAGTTGCTGCACTGCCCCAGTCCCACTATGCACCCTGAGGTGGTGGGAACAGCTGCACATGCCATGGCCTAGGCTGCCCCCTGCACCTGGGCCAGGTGGGGCTGAGGGACCCACCACAGGCCAGATAAAATCCCTTGGCTGTCCAAATGTGGCCCACAGGCTGTATTTTGCCCACTCCTGCTCTAATGCAACCTCTTAAAACTCAAGGTTAGCCCTCATTAGTCACTATGCACCTCTCTGAAACTGCCAGTTTTTAGGTTTCCCACTTCTTTTGACTATGGGGAAAAAATAGATTATTTAACTGTTGCAAAGAACTTAGAAAGACCACAGCAGGTCAGAATGCTTGTGACACTATCGAAATACCAGGTTTTATCTTGTGAATCACAGATAAGCATTTTCACATCTAACAGTGCTAATACTGAGTGGCATCTTGTGACATTCTTAAAAGGATATGTCTGAGAATCAGTGCTGTAACAGCTGTACTCTCTTGCCTACATCTCAGCTGTTTGCTTCCTGCTCTACTCAGCCCTTTGTCCTTAATTTTCCTTTTCCTTTTTTAATATATTGCAAAATTGGAATAGCCTCTCTATTCTCCTCCACAGTTCGTCATTAACTTTCTGCTTTAGCCTAGCTCATTTAGCTCCATCCTCCCTCATTCTCTGCTTCTGTCTCATTACTTTTTTGCGGGGGTGGGGTGTATTAGGGGCGATATGTCTGTTTCTAGCTCAGAAGTTCCTTGTAGACAGACAGGGTCTGAGCCACATGTTTGTGAAGTCTGTGGCCCTCCCATATTATTGCAAGATAATAAAGAAATACCTTGAACAGTTATGGTGCTTTTCATTCTGTAAGGATGTTAATAAGGCAGTGTAATGAACTGATGTGTTTGCATTCATATTCATTATACTTGGTATGTAGGATGTCAAAATTACTCTCTGATATGATACATTTTATTGCTGGTTTTGAAGTCCTTCATAATGTGGTGGCCATGATAAATAGAGAACAATCCTTCCCAAGGGTCATATTAATATTCAACCAAAAGCTAGCAGCATTACAACGTAAGCATAATAAATAGGATATAATAAGTCTTTGGAACTTAAATTTGAGAACTCAGAAGTGGTGGCTATATTTCTGGATCTGAAGCAGTCTCTCCTCTTTTTTTGGTAATAACAAAAATAATGCAATATCTTCCCCATTTCAGCCAGTAAAGGACAAATTAAAATACAGGATCAGAAAGCAATAATATTTTGAGCTCCTTTGACTTAAATGAAAAAGATAGCAGTGCCTCATAGTAGTGACCTTAGGCAAGCTGTCTTTGAACCTAGAAAAACAAAAGTAAAAGTACTAGTTGGCAATTATGGAACTTTATTAAACTATGGACTCTCTCCTGTGAAATACCCAACTGTGTATGTATGCATATGTCATAATTTAAATTGCATCTTGCATGTTGAAACTGTTGTGAAGTCTTCTCCTTGTTTATGCTACTCAGAACTTGTCAAGTTGTAAGGGCAACAGTTGTGTTACAGAACATTAGTCTTCCCAATGCTCGGGTAGGAAATGAGGCTAAGTTTGAAGTGACTGATTGGGAAATCTGTCAGTGGAGTTAGGATTTTCTGAGGATTGGTCCCATAGCTAGATTAGAGGTTGTTCAGTGGTGTAGAGGAAGTTTTACCAGCCCATTCAGTTTGTGGGCTTATAAAGCCTGGACATGCTGGAGATGCACATGAAGGCCTTAATGTGAGGCAGTGCTAGGGAATTTTATTGTTTTCTTTTTTAAAAAGCATGATAACATTTGATGGCTTGGTGAAAAGGGAGAGAGGGCCGAGCTGGTTTTGCTGTAGTGTTCTGCAGTGCCATGAGGAAGACTGGCATTCTAACAGAGGCAATAACCATACAGTGCATGATAAAATAATTTTGTGTTGTAGTAGTGTAAAAGGGTATGTTTGTGTGGCACAAGATAGTGTGAGGCAGGGATGTCCTGTGCTAGATCAGGACTTGGAAGCAGTAGAGCTGCATTGTGATGTGCCTAGGTCAATTCCCAGCAGAACTAATTAGCCTGGTTGTAGCATTGTGCTCAGGCAGCTTTACTGCCTCCATGCATGCCCAAACCATATATGTATTCTATGCCTTGTGTGGTCTTTAAGACCCTGTATTATTTCAGCTGAATCAGGCTGTGGGGTCCACTAAGCAGAAAATATTGCTGTACTGCACATTACAGGTCTACCTTAAATGCACCAATCAAGAATGAGGGTCCTGTTATGTCTGCAGTAGTGCCCTGGGTACAAAGTAGATTTAAGCAACCTAGGGTAGAAGTGGCAGAGGTGTTTGTTCCCTAGGGTGAAAGAGGTGGCTTGTGAGTGCACCAGTAAAAGCCTTGGTCTGTCTTTCAGCAGAAAAGATGGTGGCTTTGCATTCTGCTGATGCTTGTTTATTAAGCGAAGGCCCACAAAGTTTGTTACAATGGGTTTTTCAGTCTCTCAAGGGGCAGAACCAGTTCCATTAGTTCCTGGCTGAAGAGGAAATAGGGGAACTTAACCTCTCACAGGCCAACATTTCAGATGGGCCTGTTTTAGATATTGTGTAGCATCTTTTCCGTGTCACTTCCCCCCAGTCTTTTAAGATGGAGGTAATCAAATAATATATTTGTAAATTTCAGAAATACGGCTTTTAAAAAACTTGTTGTAGGACATTAAGGCTGCTTGCAGTTGTTATAAAAACAAAGCAAACAAAAAAACCTGCACTTTGCCAGAAGAAGCAGTGTGCTACTTCAGCCCAGTTCCACAGCATCTGTATAGATCGAGAGCTTCAGCGGGGCTTTTTGACGCTTTTAGCTAAGGCTAATTCAATCAGCTTTTAGATAAAAGTGCCAAAAAGCCCCACTAAAGCACCTGATCTATACAGACATTGGGTGAGCCAGGTCCGGCTAATGTGCTGCCTCTTGGGCATGCACTGGGCTCAGCACAAGAATGTTCTGAGTTTATAGTAAAGAGCCGAGGGCGGGTAGTGAGGGGGCATTATTTATTTATTTTGTATTTTTTTGACTCCTGCAAGCAGCCTAAGTTGGGTTTATTTGCTTCATTGCTATGATATCAATGGAATGGTAGACTGCCACTTGACAGTATTTATTTTTTTGACCTGGGTGGAGCCAGTGTTGAATTTGTATTTCTGAAGAAACAAGAACCCTCTCTGGTAAAATAAATTTCTAGGGTTTTTTTTTTTTGTTTTTTTTTTTTTTACAGGTTGTTTTATGATCAGCCTTTTCAGCGGAATCATCTGGGTTTAACATAGTTGAATAGCAAATAGTTATAAAGTCATAATTAAACTGTTTTGATTGCTTAGCAGCCATGATTAAAGAGATATGCAGCACAAAATTAAAATTAAATTTTCCATTCTGCAAAAAAGGGAAAGTTGACTTACAAAACTGTCAGTTAAAATTATTTTGTTTTCAAAATATAGTACAGATTCAGGTCTTAATAGTACAGATTCAGGTCTTAATAGTATTTCTAGTAACTTCTTTTCAAGGAAATTAAACAGTTTTTTTGCATTTATGTCTTAATGATTTTTATAGGAGATTTTAAATTGACTGCAGAGGAACATTTGAAAATTACTTTTCAATATGCTGCTATCAATACTAATCTAGTAATCGTCCTTTTCTATAATTTGTTACGTGACTCCAACCAGTAAAGATTGTTATGACTGAAGAAATCACACTCTTGATACCTCAGACTGGTTAGAGGCAGTGGCAGCGTTCCAAGGTAACTCTGTTTGATTTGGACTTAAAATTTGTGTCTCTGCAGGGGTATTTGCCTACTTGGCATTTTCCTGCAAAAATTCAGTCAGGAGAATAAACCAAATTGACACACTTATAGCCTGGCAAGTTCATATGAAAGCCATCATGAATTAGCCACATAATATCGATTTATGATTTTTCTTTCCTCTTTTGAAGTGTGGTCTCTAAACCTGTTGGGTACAATAAACCTTAAGAATGAAAAGCTTACAAACAGTAGCAATAGAAACAGATGGAAAATTCAATATGTGGCATTCCTTAAAAAGCTTTGGTTCCTTTTTTTGGAACATGTCTTCTAGGTATAGTCATTGCTTCCAAGCAGTGTCACTGTTGATATTTTTTCAAACAAATGTGAAATTGATTAATCTTCTTTTAGATCCTCTGATACTTTGTGAATTGTCTTGCCTTTTTTGTCACTAATGTATAAACCACTGGGGCTGGGAGCATATCACTTCCAGGTTCTGTACAGTGCAAAAATATAATTGGAGCAAATGAAAATAAGTATATTAATGTTTTAAAATTGAGGTAGTATGCTTATTTAAATTGGAAGTTACCAATATTGGGTCAACTGTGTTACAGATAAACATGAAGGTAACTTCTGGCCCTCCTCTGAAATTGTATGTTAATTTCACAGTATTTTGTTAATGAATTAAAGAGTCCTTGGAAACCACATAATTATGCTCATAAAGACTTCTTATTCCTCCTTGTTGATTACCAGTCAGCCTTAGTTTGAAATTAGTAGTTCAACACATAACCACTCGAATAGCAAGACAGAAATGGATAGCAATTTCTAATAAACTATTTTTTTTTTTCATATTCAGCCTAAACTTCTGTCATCCCTGAGCTTTTAGGATTTTAACTTCTCTGGGTTCTCATCTCTTTTTAGATTTTTTTTTTTCATTTTTGATTGCTGGGTCCTACTTTTCCCGCCATCTTTCAGTAGGAGTTCCTCAGGGCTCCGTTCATGGACCTTCTTTTCCTAAGTATGTAAACGACTACTATCTTTATGTTAAGATTTGCATATCTCGCTTTATTCTGGACTAGCCTCCCTATCTCCAAGCAGAAATATCAGCACTCTGGTCTGATCTTAATTATCTTGCATTTTTATTACCAGGGATCCTAGATTTCCCTGGTTCAAAAAAACAAACTATAAATTCTCTAATAAAACCCCCAAAATCCGTTATTGAAATTTAAAGGTGCCCCACAGCCCCCCGTCCCTGCTCATGCCTCTTACGCTCCCCGCAACCTCGCCTTCCACCCACAGCCCCTGCTCCACCAGCCCTGTTTGCTGCTGCGAGCTCCGTGCTGCCCTGGCAATGTGCCTTCTGTACGCAGGGCTGCATGAGAGCAGCAGCACAGGGTTGTGCCCCTCAAAGCAGCAGCACATGCAAGGAGTGTGTCGCCAGGGCAGCATGGAGCTTGCAGTCGTAAGGAGATCCCCATGCGGCTCCGCTGTTCCCTCCTGTGCTTGGTTATGCCCATTGGGCTGTGGAGGCCTCGGGGGAGGGAAGCAGGGTGGGAGCCTAAGCATGCAGCCTGTGCCTGCCCCATGCACAGATCTGGTGGTGCAGCTCCCCTGCCCCTTGGGAGGGGGGGCCCTTCCCCTCCCCTGGACAAGCAACCTGTGGCCCCATCCTGCTCCCCACTGGAGCTCTGCAGCCACGCATTGTGGCCCCAGGCCCCAAGCCTAAGTCCCACCTGGCTGGGCAGCAGCCCCAGCCCTGCCCAGCTCCCTCCCTTCCTCCCTCCAGGGAACTCAGCCCCTTCCCACCCCCCCCACCCCATTTACCTGCAAGATACTCTCTAGGCTTCCTGGTGGCTATGTACCTGTACATGGTGCCCCCTGCCTAACTGCCGCCTCCTACTCCCTCCCAGCTCCCTGCAGGCTGGCAGTTCTGAAAAACTGCAAAATTTATGGATTTCTCTGGTAAAATGAGAAATCCGTGTTTGCCTTCCGGAAAAGGTAAAATCCACGGTTTACTCCATTTTTCTGTGGCAAACTGGAAATCCAGATACCTGTATTACCATGGTGTTCTTGACACCTATTTATCTCAAGAGTATACCAAGTGAAAACTGTCTTTACAACACCACTACCCTCCAACACCAGTCTCTCCAGTCAAGCCCATTTATATTATTCCATTGCTGATTGCATTGTTACTTAAAAATCAGTCAAGTAATTCTAAATAATTTGGCCTCTCTTCTAGTACATTCCACTAAATAGATGCCTTCTGGGATTCTCTCTCTTCCAAATATGTTAACAATACTAAGTTCCTTTGTCCTTTTGCCAGGTTCCTTTTGAGGCTGTCCTTTCTTGGACTTAGAGTAATCATTAGCATCCTAGCTCCTTTCTTCTGCAGATGTAGAACTGATTTCTACAGAAATCAGTTCTATGCTCCAACTGCTGTTTTCTCACCTTCCCTCCTTTTTAAAACAACAAACTGGTGTCTTTTAATGTAAAGCGTGGATTTGAGGGAAGAGGCTTGCTGCAAAGTAAATGGTGTGTCTGTGATGATAGCTTTTTATGTATGATGAAATGCAGCTTCCTAACATTACGTAGGGTTTGAGAGGAAAGTAGGTACCCGACAGTAATATAAAATGAGCCACATCAGAATGTTTTCAGATTCTTTTACTCTCTTTGTCAGTCTTGCATATTAACTGCTCACAAGTATAGCAACATCTGACTATGCTTATCAAGTCCTGATTTATTCCCTTACTGGCAGAGTCATTATTCAATGCCTAATTAGATTTACTGTACTGCTTTATCACATAGGAATACAAATGAGAAATGCAATCTAGGGGAAAAAAGCATGGTTAAATTAGTCACTTGTAATGCTGAATGAAATACTGTTAGTTTTTAAGATTCCTTGTTTTGCTGGTTTTTAAAAAGAACATTTCTGCATTGTAGTTCATCTACCTGTACAATATGTTCAGTTGTTTAATGTGTTACAATTCTCAGATGGGAAAGAAAGCATCTGACAACGTTTTATCACTTCATGAGTTTCTCATTAAATCACCCATACAGAATTATCAGCTATAGAGATCTGCTAATTTGATGAAGAGGCTGTGGGCCTGCAGATAATTGAACAAATATATCACTGTACTAAAAAAATGTATTCGTCCCCCTCCATTCAAAACCCAAAGGACAACAAGTGTGGCTGCAGGGAGAAATGGCAAAGAGGATAGAAAATGATGACAGATTTCTGCAAAGCAAAAGCAAAATCTGCCTACATAGCAGATTTTCTTAATAGAAGACAATTGTTCCTTCAAAGCTTTCAGCTCTGGCCTTCCTATTCTCTTGCAGGAATGTCACTACCTACACTGAAATGGAGTAGGATGCTTTGACAAAAGAGCTTTTTGTTTATTTTCATTTGTGGTCATAGCTTTGTTTAAATTATTTTTACTTTTACTAAGTGAAGTGAATTCTCCCCAGTTCTCTCTTGCTCTCTTCCTTAAAAAAGCGTAAAATGAAATTCCTGCAGTCCTTCAGAAGGTTGGTAAAAATAAATACTTAAATAGTTGATCAGTGCCAAGTAATTGTAATGGTTTCCCAGTGACTGAACCTGCCTCTTTTTTCACTAGGCTTTTTCTTATGCCTTTTTAAGGTGCCCTCTGGGTGTTTTACATATGCATTGTTTAGTTCAATGTTTAGCCCCACAACTACTTCTTATATTGGGATTTCATCAGTGCATTTCGTTGTGAGTCGGACCCAAAGCCTAGTGAATTTATGGGATTAGGTCCTGACACACAGACATAAATTAGATATTGCAGGGATGAGAGCCATGGAAGCACCTAGGTAAATGCTGAGTGATACGAAGTGCTAAAGACAGACTCTCCCATTAGGCAGTAAACTACTAGGTTGCAGAAATTGCATGACTTTATAATTGTATATAAGTGGCTGTAGAGTGTGAAGGACAAGCGTTATCTAAGGTAGAAAAACTGCTAGACTGAGTATAATCAAACGTTCCTTCTGTCATTCTATACCGGGGGGTTAGAGGCCACAGTCTTTCACAATGTTCCACTAGGGTGTATCCTTTCATACTTAGAGAAACTAAGTCAGAGGTTGGGATATAGGTGTGTGAACAGCTCCCTGGGAAGCATTAGAAGCTTAAAGTAGAAGATCACAAACCT
>NW_017728910.1:7830573-7836148 GCF_001723895.1 Crocodylus porosus | reverse complement strand
CTTTCATAATTGTATCAATTTCAGCATCCACTTTTTATTGAGCTATGTTGTAAGTATGAAACACTTCCTGCTTAACTTTGAGATTGTTGAAGTTAAAAGGTATATAATTACAGTTGAATAGCTCCTGAAAATCATAGCTATGCAAACCTTGGCAGAGAAGTTTCAAATTCATGAAGTTTAATACGCATCATCAAAACACTGTTTATATAGCAAACTCCTACAGTTTGAGTTGCTTGCCATTTTTAGGAAAATAATTTTAATGTTCAGCCTTAAGTTTGCTAGCTTGGAAAAAGTACAGCACAGCTCTGTGGGCACATACATAGATGGGGTGTGTATGATGGAGGTATTAATCCTACTTTCTGATTGATGGCTTAGTCAATGGGTTGAACAAGTTTTAAGTGACTGCACCACTTTTTTATTTTCCATGAAAATCAGGGTTATGAGTATAGCCCAAGGCAACTTTTTTAATGACAGTCCACAAGCTTTTTACTGACAATCATGCCTTTTTTTTTTTTTAACTGACATATGTTTTACATAATAAAAATGTAACCTTTCTTCCAGACCTTAGACAAGGGCTGGGTTCAAACAGTAGTAAAAAAATTTTGTCTGTCAGTAAAAATTTTTGTAGATTATCCGTTTAAAAAAAAAAAACCCAACAGAAACAAAAACCCAACCTCTTGGGATAGTAAGACTTGACTGCAGTGATGGCTTTACATCTTTATCAGTGACCTGGATGAGGGAGTAAAAAATGCAATGATAAAGTTTGCAGATGATACCAAGCTGTGGGGACAAGTGGGCACATCCAAGGACAGGACAAAAATCCAGGATGACCTTGACAGGCTGGTCCTATGGGCTGAATGCAATCAGTTGAGGTTCAACACGGCAAGTGCCAGGTTCTTCATCTGGGCAGAAAGAACCCTTACCATATCTATACGATGGGTGGTGGTCCACTGGCTGGCACTGCATCCGAAAGGGACCTGGGGGTGACAGTCGACAAGAGGATGAAACTGAGCTGTCAGTGCAATTAAGGCACAAATAGAACTCTGGGGTGCATCAGCAGATGTGTCACCAGTAGATCCAGAGAGGAGCTCCTCCCCCTGTATTTGGCATTGGTGAGGCCACAGCTGGAGTACTGTGTCTGGTTCTGGGCACTGCACTTCAAGAAGGATGTGGACTAACTCGAAAGAGTGCAGAGAAGGGCCACCCGCACGATCAAGGGTGTAGGAGATAGGCCTTATGAGGAGAGACTTCGGGATATTGATTTTTTTCAGTCTGAGTAAAAAAAGGCTGAGGGGTGACTTGATAGCCACCTACAAATATGTCAAGGGGGAACACCAGGATCTGGGAGAGTAACTTTTCAGAAAAGCACCCCCTGGGCGGACAAGGATGAATGGGCACAAGCTAGTCGAAGAAAAGTTTCGGCTAGACTTAAGGAAAAACTACTTTTCTGTATGGGTTACTAGAATCTGGAACACGCTTCCAGCAGTGGTGGTGCAGTCATCATCCCTGGCAGTGTTCAAGAGGAGGCTGGACAAGCACCTCATTGAACTCATTTGAGCCAAATTACCTCCTGCCCATGGCAGGGGCCGGGCTGATGATCTTAGAGGTCCCTGCCATAGTTTCACAGTTGATAAGGTCAGAAGGGACCTAAGCAGATCACCAAGTCTGACCCCCTGCCATGGCAGGAAAAGATGCTGGAATCAAACGACCCCAGCTAGCTGATTGTCTAGCCTCCTTTTGAAGACCCCAAGGGTAGGGGCAAGCACCACCTCCCTTGGAAGTTGGTTCCAGCTCCTAGCTGCCCTGACTGTGAAGCAGTGACTGCTGATGTCCAGCCTGAATCTACTCTGTCAGCTTACGGCCGTTATTCCTTGTTACTCCCAGTAGTGCTTTGGGGAGCAGGGACTCTCCCATTGCCTGCTGGTCCCCATTGGCAAGTTTATAGGCAGCCACCAGATCCCCTCTCAGCCTTCTTTTGTGGAGGCTGAACAGGTTCAGGTCCTGTAGCCTCTCCTTGTAGGCCCTACCCTGCTGCCCCTGATCATGCAAATGGCCCAAATGGGCCTTCTTGATGCTGTCTACATCCCTCCTGAAGTGCAGTGCCCAGAACTGGACGCAGTACTCCAACTGCAGCCTGACCAATGTCGCATAGAGGGAGCGGATCACCTCCTCGGACCTGCTCGTGTTGCATTTATGGATGCATGACAAGGTGCTGTTAGCCTTCCTGACCACATCCCCACATTAGCGACCCATGTTCATCTTGGAATCAATAACGATTCCAAGATCCTTCTCTGCCTCTGTGCTGACAAGAAGGGAGTTCCCCAGCCTGTAGGTATGCTGCTGATTCTTCCTCCCCAGGTGCAATACTTTGCACTTGTCCGTATTGAAACCCATCCTAGTCTCATCCACCCACCTCTGTAACCTGTCCAGGTCTAGTTGTAGTCTGTCCTCTTCTAGCATGCTCACCTCTCCCCACATCTTAGTGTCATCTGCAAACTTGAACAAGGTGCTTTTCACCCCCTCGTCCAAGTCACCGATGAAGATGTTGAACAGTGCGGGCCTGAGGACCCAGCCCTGTGGGACCCCACTGCCCATGTCCCTCTGGGTCAAAAATGACCCGTCCACCACCACTCTCTGGGTGTGGCCCTCTAGCCAATTTGTGACCCATCTGACTGTGTAGGCATTGACACCACAGACGCCTAATTTTTTAATGAGGATGGGGTGAGGGACTGTGTCGAAGGCCTTCCTGAAGTCCAGAAAGACTACACCCACCGCAACACCTGCGTCTTAAGGCTTTTGTGACCTGGTTGTAGAAGGCCACCAGGTTGGTCTGACAGGACCTGCCTCTAATGAACTCAAGTTGATTGTCCCTAAGCATAATCTCCCCTGCTGGTCCCTTGCAGATGTGCTCCTGGATAATTTTCTCAAAGCGGTTCCTCAGAACCGAGGTAAGACCTAACAGGCCTATAGTTTCCTGGGTCCTCTTTCCTCCCTTTTTTGAAAATGGGGACCACATTGGCCCTTTTCCAGTCCTCTGGCACTTCACCAGAGCATCACGAGTGCTCATAAAGCTGTGCCAGGGGTCCCGCAATGACCTCTGCCAATTACCTAAGCACTCTGGGGTGGAGATCATCAGGACCTACTGATTTGAACATGTCTAGTCCCTTCAGAAGTTCCCTGACTAGTTCCTCACTGACCCTGGGCCTGGCTGCTCCTGCCCTGGGTCCATCCAGATTCCCAGTGGGGGGATGTCCCTCTCCCTGCTCAGAAAAATGGAAGAAAAGAATCTGTTAAAGACATTAGTTTCTGCTACCACCAGATTACCAAGCATGTCCTGCAGAGGCCCCACGTTACTTGATACCTTCTTTTTACCCCCTATGTATATAAAGAAGGGCTTCTTGTTATCTTTGATACAGGTCACTAGTCCCAGTTCCATCTCTGCTTTAGCCTTCCTAACAGTCCCTTTACAGTCTCGAGCAGTAGAGGTATAATCCTCCTTGGTGATGGCCCTTCCCTTCCATTGGGTATACACCTCCTTTTTGGCTTTGACATGTTCCTGGGTGCTTTTGGTGAGCCACGGGGGCTTTTGAGCACTCTTGCCCCCTTTGATCCACATGGGGATTGTCACCTTTTGGGCTTGGGGGATCGTCTCCTTAAGAAACGACCACTCTTCTTGGACTCCCAGCTCCTCTCCAAGAACTCAGTGCCTCCCTGACTAGTCTCCTTACCTTATTGAAATCTGCCCTCCTGAAGTCCAGGGCTACTGCCTTGGTGCAGGCCTTTGATGCCCTGTGCTAGATGATGAATTCCAGTAGGCAATGATAGCTATCGCCCAGGTGGTTGAGCACCCACAGTCCCCTCACCAGGTCATCGCCTGTGGCCAGGACCAGGTCCAACAAGGCATTTCCCCTGCTGGCATTGTGTACTTCCTTGGTTAGATGGAGGTCCCCTAACTCAGCTGGGAACCTACATGAGTGGTCAGACCTGGCTGTCATTCTTTCTGTGATTCTATCGTGCTGCCCTCACCCCAGGGGTCTGCCACTCACCACTACACTCTGGTAAACCTGATTGCATCCTAAACCATGCTGTATACTCTTCCTCATTATCCCTACCAGCCCCACTTCCCCTGCCCTGGCACAGGCCCCCATAGAAAGAACACTGTCTGCCTACCTGCCACCCAGCAGTCTTACAGGCAGACAGGAGGCAGCACCAACACCAGCACATGGCTGGCACTTGTGGAAGTAACAATCGAGAGTTCTGTGAGCCACAAAGCCCTGAGAAGAGCTCCCTTCAGGGTGCTGCACTTGTGTTCAGACACCAGGCAGTGATCTTGTGTTTCATCTGTGCTTCAACACTGCTCTGAGCTTCTTTTCTTCTACAGACCTTCAATGAAGCTTCTGGTGGCTCTGTGTTTTTATAGTATGGTAATTTTCTTATAGATCTTATGGACAGGCATTTTTAGCTTGGTTATTTATGTAGTGTCCATACATTTACAGAGAGTTCGCAACCCTAATGATAATGCTTGCAGTGATTCAAATGATACTGAGATTTTTGTTGATCTAAAATAGGTAGCCCAGTATTAGGAACTTGATGTAACTGAGGAAAATTTAAGGGAAA
This sequence comes from Crocodylus porosus, assembly GCF_001723895.1. Taxonomy (NCBI): domain Eukaryota; kingdom Metazoa; phylum Chordata; order Crocodylia; family Crocodylidae; genus Crocodylus; species Crocodylus porosus. The sequence goes on along the minus strand of NW_017728910.1, from coordinate 7,831,531 downwards.
ATGTATTTTATCAAATCTATTTTGTAACAGTATGAACAGCCCTTCCAAAAGATATGGTTTAGTAAATATAGTTGGTTCAACCTTTTCTGCCCTATCATTTTTAACAACTGGGGAATAAGTAGTAGCTAGATACCAGCAGAACCTGGAGACTTTTTCTTACAGTCCAGATGGAACTCATCCTTAATCATATGGAGCTGTTAGGCACCAGTCAGTTGTTCTTATACTGCTCTCCCTCTTTTCCCAAGTATGTTTACTGACTTGCTTCAAGTAATTAATTCCAGTGCAAATAAGTATATTGTTGCATAGTTTAATTAAATTTTATATAATCAAAATGTTTTGGTTGTAGTGAAAACACTGAATCATTCAAGAGTGAAAAATAATATAGCAGCAGATACAAAATACAATACCTAGTATTATAGTATGCATTTGGGCTGTTTGAGTTAGCAGAAAAAAGTAACTATTGTGTGTGTCTAACTATCGATACAATTGCCAGATGTTAAGATAAATTAGATAATCCAACCTGAATGCATTAAACAGCTTTCAAACATGAAGCATTGGTATTCTCATAGAAGAAAGAACCATAAGAAATTGGGGCCAAGGAATTTTTTTTTTGCACATACATTGGTCAGTCTTAGAGTGAAGTGGGGGGAAGATTGAAATAGTGCAATATATGGAGAAGCAGTTGGGGGAAGGAAATAAAATTGCAGAATTTGAAGGCCTTTATGATGGTGGCACTGTGCAAGTATTTTTTTGTTTTGCACCTTTTGAAGTCTTGCCTTCCAATTTCACTCACAAGAGATGAAATGAAAATAATTTGTTCTGACATTGTTTTGTAGTAGAAGTTACTCCTTTCGCTAAACAGCCATACAGTTCAGCACAAGTGACAGGATGTGCTTGGGAGAAGTGTGGCACTGAAATAACAGGAATGTTGCAGGTCAGGCTTGAGTTATGTTGGCAG
>NW_017728910.1:7820483-7830473 GCF_001723895.1 Crocodylus porosus | reverse complement strand
TTGGCAGCAGCAGCGGTGCCACCCTGGTCCTAGTGCTTGCGTATCTGCCTCTGACATGAGCTGGGTCATTCCAGCCTGCAGCCTGGAAACTTTGCAAAGCACTGCACCTATGCCATCATCTTGGTAGCCCTCAACACAAATGCTGATCAATGCTCTCCAGTAAATCCCCTTCCTTACATGAGTGACAGCAATTTGCAGCTGAGGAGTAGTTCCTTGTTGGGGTAAGAACTGAGATGTTCTCTGTGACAGAGCTGGAGTTGAATTGAGAACCAAGGAAACATATTGGGATGCTGGATACAGGAAAGAAACAAGTGGCGTCCTCCGTATTTATAATTTAGCTTTCCTGGAACTTTGAGGGCTGTTGTTTTACTTGGATTGAAAATGGAAAATCTCACAGATTTCTTTAAAGCCTGTGGTGCGTGATAAATAGTAGTGGCTACCCCAAGATGTTACTGCATTTTCCATATTAGGTGAAGCCCATTATGCAGAATCCTTTAAATCAGAGTGCTATATATTTAACTAAATATGCTCACTGTTTTGGCTCATGCTCCATGTTGTGGTTCAGGTCAAATAGCCTGCAAGTTCAGGATTTTTCTTCTATCTTTAATAGAATGATTTTTTTCTCTCAATACCAAATTGCTCAAATAGAGTTTATATTATTTTTAATGGATAACTAATTATAGCGCTCTTCAGACTCCTGTATTTAAGTAACACAGTTTTGAATATGCTTTGGCTTTAGTTTTTCTCTCAGAGTCAAAAAGCAATTGAAACTCTAAATACTAGAGGTAAATTAAGGTATGTTAAGATATATTGTGGGTGTTGAATACTATTTGATTTCAGTATCTATGACAAGTATTTCATGAAGTGAGATGAGAATTAATATGCTACCACAGAAGGAATGGATTGGTAATAAACATTGTGGAGGAGAAAAGATATATAATCTCAGTTGAAGCTGGCTAAAAACAGGGCAGCCAAGAATGGCTATACTTTTTTCAGCCTGTTTTATGCATTAATGTTTCCGTTTTAAAAAAGCTTAATATATATTTAGCAGATACTATAAGGCAGTAGAAAAGAATTCCAGCCATTTTTCCCCTCTCGCAAGAAATGTTATAAAATAATAAAGAATTTTGTGTCAGCTGCTGTGAATCTTGGTGATGATGAAAGTAATTATTGTGGAGGGGTTTGGGAGAGGAAAAAATATTTCAGTTTATTTTAAGGTGTTCTATTAACCATATTGATTTTAAATAATGAGTTAGGATTTTTCTTCAGTTGAATTTTCTTGGCAGTGGGGATGAATGCATTAATAAATATGGACATTATTTTTTTCATTAGAAACGAATGAGAGACAAATACGTGAAAAAGCAGCAAAGCTTGTGGATCACTTCCTAGTTTTTGGAGCATTTGTGCCAGTTTGCTCAACTAAAGCAAGCACTTTTATTCAGTCTACATCATAGCTGTCTGAAAAGATCAGGGATACTGAGGCTTGTTCTCAGTTATTTAACATGGTTATTTCAGTACAAAAAATTCAAAAGGGGCTTTTTGCTTTGCTATGTCTGTGATTGGTGATGGGTGCTTCCTGGACACATTAGGTATGAAGCTTGCCTGCCTTTACATCCCTATTTCCAGGGCCCAAGGCATACTCCTATAAACATACAGGTCTTGATTGTTCAGCATCTCATAGTCCCCCTTCCCTGCTGATTTTTTTTTTTTTTTTCTTCTAAATGATGCTACAGTACTTCATTACTATTGGAAACTACTGGCACATTCTAGCTTAACATACTTGTCTTGTAAGGATATGTTATCCGCTGTTGCAGATGGCTAACGAGAAAAATGTGTGGTCTTTCATCATTATGACTGAGTGTAATCACTGTGATTCCTTATTCCTGAAGCAGCTTTGGAAGCTTTTCATACTAAAAAAGATGTGGTTCTTTAGATGTCTCATGCATTTTTTTGTATTCCTCTTCAAATCTTTGTTTTTGTAGTGTTCGCTGATGCTGTTTCCCAGTGATTAATACAAATCTACTTTTCCTCTCAAAACATTTGGGACGCTTATTTTTTCTCAATATGTTATTTGTCCAACTTCTTCCTATTAACAAACTGAAGGAAATAGCTCTTTAGGAATCGGTGTCCTGTATCTCCTTTTTCAAATAATAATTTTCAGAAGCCCCAGTAGCCTGGTAGTAACTGTGTTAATTCAGGAACAACTTTAGGTGCACAATCAGAGCCTTAAGTAGAAGAGAACTGGTTGGGGAGGAATTGAATTGATAGATGCATAGAGTTTGAAGTTGGAAGACATCCAGTTTAAATAGTGCCACACCTGCATACAGGTCCTTTTCAAGAATTAAAATGAAATTCCTGTGAACAGTATCTGGACAAATCTTGGGTCAGATAAAGAAAAAAATGTGGGTGGGGGAATCCTCAATCAAACTTGAATGCCATCATTTCTAAATCAGAGTTGAATACTAAGGGCATTTCTTGTCCCACCACTGGACAAGAAACATTAAACATTATAATGTCATTCACCCCTAATAACTGCAGACTGAAAGTGCTGGATGTTTGACTACAGCATAGTGTAACTTGTAACTTTCAAGACACAGCTTGCAAATACAAATGTAATTAGAAAAAAGAAACCGGCTATTCTTTATGTTGTTGCTTAAAATGGCAATGCTGGCTAGTTCAGCATCATGTTTCTTTTTAAGACAAGTGGGGGACAAGAACAAAAGTTTTTCAGAAGGACTGGAAGTGGATTATAAAAGCAGGCAAAAATAAAAATTATTCTAACTTAAGCCCATTTTAAATCACTTTCTTATTTCAGGGTTTAAAGTGTATTTTTAGATTACAAAAGTCTATTTATGCTTTATAGACTATATGATGGAAGCAGGATGCTTCATTGCTTAGAACACCAACCTAGGACCTTAGAAACCTAGTCCTCTGCTCTTCCATGGGCTTCCTGTGTGATCTTGAGCAAATTTATTTCCCATCTCTAGAATGAAAATGACTTGCTTACCTCATGAGTTCTGTGCAAATGGATGCCTTAAAGGTTGTGAGGCCTGCAGGCATTATGTTTATGGGAACAAAATGATTGATAGACACTATCCTTGTTTCAATACAAAAATGCATCATTTTAAATGGCATTTATGTATGAAATACTTTAAAGAATCAGAATAGCTGTGTACATTTTATATGTAGCAAACATAGTAGAATTATTATTATACCTAATAAAGTACATTTCACTTTCAACCCAAGTTTGTTTTTCCTGTGGAATACTTCGTTTTCGGCTGCTGAACTGGAACTGAATTAATTAATCTATGAGAGAACATTTAGAGAGATTCTTAACACTTGCTAAGTGTTTGGTAACCAGAAAGAACTGTATTCTATTTTAATTTAAAATCTGGCTTCTCTGTTTAAAGCATTTTACAAGATATTATATTGTGCATTACATGTTATTACTTGGCAGTTTGGGAGTGGTTTAAATTAGATTAATTGGTAATGCTAACTAAAGCTACATGTTGCAGTAAAGGAGGAGCTACAGGTGGTTAATAAATGTAGTGCATCTTTTATCTGAGTTTCTCAGTTGTCCTTGTACAAACCTTGAAAAGTGAGAGACATTAACCCATTTAACAGACAGTAGAAGGAAGAGATTAAGGGCCAGTTCCTGATTCCTGTTCTCAAATTAATAAATCGTCCTTCTTTTCGTGTCAAAGGTCAGCTGCTAAAAGACACAGTACTACTTCAGCTATGGCACTAAAATGGTAATTTTAGAACTGTAATTTATAAGCAGGGATGAATATTGGGACGGATACTGTGTTTTGTTTAAATGGAAAAAAAAAAATCACAAAACTTTCAGGCTTACTGTGCCACCAGAAGACCATGTTCTGTGTAGAACAAAATTTCTCCTGCCCTCTTAAATTCTGGTTCCCTTTTGTTGCATCCTCTTTACTTAATGCTTTTTGATTTACTGTATATTATGACATAAATGCCCTTCATAGTACTTGCTTGTCACAGAATGTTGCATTCTGGGATACTGTCTGTGAACCAAGAAGTCCTAAGAACTTACTGTAGTTTTGGCTCTTAACCAGCTTGTACAAAAAGTATTGTTAATACTTGTATCGAGAGTCAGGGAAATTCCACTGAAAGCACCAAATGTTAGAGCCAAGGTTTTCCAACCTGTCTAATGATTTGAATACCCAAAATGTAGCATCTAAAAGGAGCTTAATTCTCTTTAAGAGGGTGTGTGCTCTACAAATCAGGTTCCTTCTAAATTATCCCAATTTGGACACCTAAAATCGAAGTACTAATGAATTACTGCTTGTAAATCGTGTTGTAGATTGTGTTCATGTTTGTCTCTAGACTCATATATGTGTTATTTCCAGTGAGAGAAAAATTTACAGAGAAATATAAATCTAATACAGGTAAATTCTTATTCATTTATTCAGCTCATTAATTTGCTTCTCTTCCTCTGCTTTCAGATTTGAATAGGAATTATCCTTCTTAGAATTTGTAGCAACCACAGAAATCTGTAATGGAGAAATCATTGTAATAAATTCCTTGGGATTGCTGTAATATGTTCTGTACAACCCTGTAATTTTCTTTAAACAAGAAATTAATACTTAAGTTCACGTAGGCTCATGGGATGAATTGGGGAACAGGTTGAGCCGCATTGTAAAATGGCTGTTTGTACAGTGATCCTTTACATAGTTTTACTTGAGTAGCTTTCACTTACAAGTGAAAGGCCAAAGTCTGGCATTTCTTGTCATTTTCCCAAAGCTTTTTTTGTATTCATGTTGCTCTGCTTTGTCACAGATTATATACCTCCTCCAGTAAAGAATAATCTATGTGCAGGATATACATGGGGTATGGTTTTATTAAATTTTGTATAAGAAACGTGTGGACTAAGTCTCATTTTGGAATGTTGTCACATTTGGGCTAAGTACAGACAGTCAAAAAGCCCAAGGCTGAATAGATTCAGTCTTTGCAGGTTAGTCGAAGCTGCACAGCTTAAATTGAAACAGAAGTGAACAGACATTTACCTGTGATTCAGGAAATGAAGCCACATGCATGCAGTAGCTCAGTCCAGAAGCATAGGGGGTTGGGGAGGGGTGCTAGAGTACAGCTCTCTAACTGGGTGTTTGTTTCCACTTTTTTCTGCCCCTGAGGTCTTCAGGATTTGCAGCCCAGAATTACAGCAGCAGGACTCTGCAGGGTTGCTCATCACTTCCTCTTCCTGCTTCCAGGTGTCTCTAAGATTTGTAGTCTGCAGTTGCAGCCAGCAGTAAGTTTGAGTTGGGTAAGGGGTGTTTAGCCACCTCCTCCCTGATCCCAGAGCCCAGCCAGAGTTTGCCTGGGGAGGGGGCAGTCCTCCCCTGTAGACTGGGCTCCTCTCCCTTCCCCCCCGCTTGTCAGCCAGCCCTCACTGCTCTAGCTAGGGATTAGCAGAGTAGGGCCAGCCCTTCCCTCTGGAGCAGACAGCCCAGCCCAGCCCAGCCCGGGACTGGAGAGCATGCTGGGATGCTGGGGGACTGTGATTTAACTTGAACCAGGAAGAGGTCTGGGACAGAAGTTTCATAAACTAGTTTGATCAAAATCAGTTGAGTCTGATTATTGCATTGAGCCAGTTTTATCTTAAACTAGTTTCAGCCATTTTGAAACTGGTTTATGTGCACCGAGCTTCTGTTCTTTTACAGGTTTAAATGAGTTACTGATCACTTAAACCAGTTTATGTGCAACTTCAGTCCCTAGTCTTGAAGACTACCTATGCAGAGCTATAGCTTGAGATCTTTGTGCAACTAAACACAGCCAGAAACTGGTCTCTCATTTCTGCTATCGTATGCATGTAGGAGAAGATTCCAACCAGGACTTGCTCCAGCGATGTTTTGTATTGTGCTAAACCTTGTTACTAACCCTTGTTAATGTTGTCTGTGAGGGCCATTGAGCAGCGTATAACAGCTGAAGGCATTGATGAGAGATTCTCGGGTACGGAAAACACTACATTTGTATACATCATGGATGTTGAGATTTATTTGGAAAACTAAGCAAAAGAGATGAGTTTCCTTTTACTCTTCTTATCCTTTAACCTCACTTCAGTTTTTACTTTTCCTTCATTCCTTTCCCTTGTAAGATATATGTTTGTCTTTGGTAGTTGGTAATTCATTGCATCTTTTCCAGAGGACTTAACCAATATCCTCTCCATGTTCAGTTTTCAGACAGCAGCTTTGTTCTTCAGCTGTTCCTTTTCAGTATTTATTAATATATTTGTTTTACCTAGGAATAAAGTCTCTTAAACTAAATAGAGAGTCCTAAAATCATTTTTGTTACAGTTCAGGTGTCATGAATAAATCGGTAAAAAAAACATTAGTTTAAAGTGGTAAAAGATGAATGATACCTGACAGCCTAAGCAGTCATACAATATGATACGTACTTTTGTGATTTCAGTCTTTTTGACTTGTATTGCAAAGCTTAAACCAGAGCTCATGTAGTATTGCAGAATAAACTGCAGGTAGGTATTTCATCTTGTTTTATTTTGGTGTATGTTGTAAGAAGCCAAGGTGAATAGGTGTAGTAATTCCAGTTTTACCAGGAAATGTCTCTGTCTTTTCTTTGGAGCACATCTTACAAAGGCAGGACACTGATAAGAGTGAATTAGTCGTGCCTGCTGCTAACATACCATTGGTTGTTAAAATGCTAAATCAACTAACTTGACACGTTACCAGAGATGTGGTGATAGATTGGTCAGCCTTCTTCAAAAACACCACCTTTCTCACTGGAGCTGAAAACAAATCTCCACGAAGTCTGTTTGTATTTTGGCTCCTTCCATAGGAACATTGAGAGAGGTTACGAATATTTGAGAGAGATTAACTGTATACAGTAGAAACAATGGAATTTGTTCTCATACAGTGCAACCACAACCCTCTTGAAAGAGTTGTGCAATTCTTGACAAAGGAGAAGTGCCAAGATCTCCCATTATAGAATCCGTCTATGTATAGCGCACTAATGATATTGGAACCACAGTCTTCACAAATCAAATCCTTCTGACCCTGGGTGTGGAGAAATAAGAGATTATGAGTCAATATAGACCATCTATATGGATTTATGTACCTTTTCATTAAATGCTTAAATCCTTTGGTGGTGAGGCTGATGTAAGTAGGCAGAACAGCAGATAAGAAACCAAGAACGCTTCTGAAGCATTAAAAGGAAAAAACCATATGAAATATGAACCACTTAAACAAGCTCAATAAGCTGAATATGGCCAAATAAACTTGTGTTTGTTTTAATAAAGACACAATTCTTGGGGAGGGGGCGGGGAGGAAGACAGTCGGCATGCAGCCATTATCGAAAATTAATTTTGCAGAGGTGGTGAAGTAAAGCAGTTCTCAGAAGTGAACAATGTTCTGATCTAGCCAAAGCACAGGTCACCTATTTTATAAAGTTCAGCTACATGAGTTTGAAAAGTCTGGGCCCCATTTTCAGAAGCCTTAGACTAAGGAATACTCAAGGTTTAGACTCTCCTCCTTCCCTCCCCTGTTCCCTGCCATCCTCCTTCCATTTAAAACCCAGTTCTACCCTACCTTTCATGTTTCCTTTCCTTGCCCAGTCTGTACTGTGCATCCATTTTTGTTAAAAATTGATGTAATTGTTTTAGTTTGTCGTTTAATAGTAAAAAGTTATTGAAAATAGTTTTAGCATAGATGTATTTAATATTACACAGCCTGGTACAGATGGTAATGTTAAGTTCACAATTTCCACTTTTAAATGTTTTTTTCCTGTATGAAAAGTAGTGCAGGGTGGCATAGACTAACTAGTTCAGAGATTCATCTGACAAAACAGGTGGCTGCCTGTGAAAGCTCTTACCCCTCTGAATTAGTTAGTTTCCAAGATGCCATCCTGCCCTACCTTCTCCCTTGATTTCAGATTAAAGTGAATAACTACCTCATTATGAAATGAAAATTTATCATTTAAAAAAAACCTAGAAAGTTGTGTGGTAAGTATTACTTCTGAATAACTTACGCAGTCTTCTGCAGTACTTCTACTGGTTACTTCTTGGGACCCAATGAAGCGTGTTCGCTGATGTCGGCATATACAGGTTTTCTCTTTATACATACTGAATGATAAATATAGTCTATTCTAATTTGCCTGTCTTGATGAACAGCATTTCAGTTTTTCATTTACAAATTGCTAGGGTATCACATGTTGGGTTGTTGGAATAATTGTGGCTTTCAAGAGTAGAGAATAAATGAAAAGAAAATAGCCTTTTAAGACTGTCATTAGACAAAGACCGTGGGAAACAACATTAGTATTAAAGTCCTTTTAGACGCGTCTATTACATAAATGTTTAGTATTTTTTTAATCTGTCACATATCAAATAATATAGCCATTAATGCTGCTTAAGGACTGGAATGTTTAATAGTCCGTTGGCTGGAAAAGATGTCACTAGGTTTGTCCTGGATAATCCTTTTTGTAGCAATGTGCAAATTAGGATGAAGTTGATTTTGGCAAGTTATACCCAGAATTAAGCGTATTTCCTGAATATATGACCTGATGAAGAATATTGTGCATTCAAAAGCTTGTCTAATTTTATTCCAGAGATGCAGTTAATCTAAAAGACACTACTTCAAAAAGATCCTTTCCCATCTCATGCCTCCTGACAGTTCTAAGCAATTTTGTTTTTCCTTAAAGTTTACTCAGTTGTGTTCTGTAACTTCTCTACGTTGTAATTAGAGGTTCTCTATCTAAATGCAATGTATAGCAGTTGTTCAGCTGGAGGTACAGATGGGATGTACCTAATCTCTGAAGAGCTAGTTTAGCCCAGTTTCACATGCTGTAATAATTTTACATTTGTTGTATAGATTTTTGGATACATAAAAATAATGCCAATAGTTTAGCTGGGAACTTCCAAGCGTATTTTTTGGTATCTAAAATGGAGCATATCTGTTTCATTTTTAGGGCTTTTTCTGAGCTGTATTCTCTAAACCCTGATATCTTATATTGTAACTGCTGTAAAAGCTGGGACAAGCAGGCAGGCGTTCTGTTCAACTTGAAGTAGTAATCATAGGTGTGGCATTTTCACACATACTGAAACAGTCATGTCTTGGTCACTGACTTCTTAATTACAGAGTGTATGCTGACTGTTTTAAGTGCACCTGTTTATGAGTAACTATGAACCCAGTATATTTGGCAAAACAAGTATTAGCACCTGAATCATGCCTTAAGCCAAAGCATTTGTGTTTTTTCTGACAGCAGTCAGCCTCAAGAAAGGTAAGTGACACAGTTATGTCTGTCATGCTTAAAAGCATCTCTCAAATCTCTCAAACTTCATCTGCAGTAATGAGTGATCAATCTGCCCTTGCTGCAAGTAGAACAAATTCCTAATTAACTCTGTGAATCAGGCTCTTCTTGTTCCCTTTAAATTTGACAAAAGATTTTAAAGAAAAGCTTTTCTCCCATATATTTTAATTAGGAACATTAGTTTTCTACAAAATAACACACACTTTACAGCTGGAATATGTACTTTAAATAGTACCTGTTATATCCTGGGGTATAAAACTATAAGCCTGTCTTAGGCCACAAAGGCCAGATCCCTGTTAGTGCAAACACCATGTCCATACAGAATACCACGGAACATAGGCATGTCAGTGAAGGCAAATTATACTGGAAATGGAGCATTGGCAGCAATCCCATTTAAAATAAAATATATGTAAAATAAATGTATATAACCAGGATATTCTTTTTTGCAGCAGAAAAGCCCTCAGCAAAATCTCTTGTCCAATTTACAAACCTTGAAGTATAAAAATTAAGAATACTGAAGTGCTTCTTTAAACTGAGGAATTATTCATAACATTTACGTAGAAAGTATTTTTAAAATTATGCAGGCTGAAATCTCCCGTCCTTTTGCATTTACTTGGGACTTTTAGTTGTATATTGTGCAAAGTCACGTATCTGGGAATGGGCTGGCACTTGAGTTTGTCTGCAATGAAACCTGTCATCTTGTCAGTC
>NW_017728910.1:7818985-7820472 GCF_001723895.1 Crocodylus porosus | reverse complement strand
AAAAAAAAAGTCATCCAAAAGTATACAAGTAGAAAACGTTGAAGTGGGAGGTAGTGGTGGGGAATGGGGAGTGTGGTAAAAGTATTAAGGGAAATTTGATAGAAAGTAAAGCATGCATTCTTCCAAAAAGCATATTTAAATTTTAATTTTAAAGGAGGCATTTGTGGGTTAAATCCTAGGCAAAAGGTAATGTGGAACAGCTGAGAAGGCAGGAAAGAAAAGCCTTTTTGGTAACAGTTCATTAGTCTTAAGGTGAGGCCCAAGAACAAATGAAAGTTATTGCTGATGGTGCAAAATTATATACTTTTCTGTAGTGGAAATATGATTTTATTTTTGTTCTTTTAAAGAGAGCTGTGTGTGTGATTCCTTTTCCCCTCCGCCCATGCAATAAAAGCTAGGGTTAGTTGCATTCAATCCAATGTCAGCTCTCAGCTAGATTTTTCAAAGCACCCAACCTCTATCTTAGGCCATTTTTTTAAATCTGAAAATCCTGTCCCTAACTGAATCCTATCCTGTACTCAGTAACTGGGGCATTGCTTGCTAATGATGAGTGTCATGGCTAATTTCATAACTGAAGTTTTTGCAATTGAAGTATGTATCAGCACTTCGGGGTATAAATTGGATTTGATTTAACTATGGTAATTGCTGTCCACATGCATAGTACTGAATTTTCAGTGCAGAAAAGAATTTTGTCCCCATATCACCTGCAGAGACATCGAGTAGGCCTCAGAGATCATTTGTTAAAAAACAGGTGAATGGTTTGGTTGGAATCTACTTCCTATTACAGATGTGATTTGGTAGAATTTTCATCCATCCCATATTCTGTTTGTTTTAAGGAAGTTTTGTCATTAGTCAGGAACAGTTTTTGTCCTTCTGGGTTATGAATATGAAACATATTTTACATTTATACCTGAAGCATGTTTGTTTGTCCTTTGGCTTTGCCTAAAATATTGCTAGTTAGAATATAGATTATTATTTCCATAGCATTTCAGGAAGTATATCCAAAACCAGGTGATAAATAGCTCTCATTCTGCTGGTACCTTTGATTCACACTTGAGGGAAAATTCTTATCAGGTAGACTTTGATGCAAGTCAGGTTGCTTCATGCATTCTGTGTTGCTTTCTGCAGTAAATTAGCATATATGCAAGTTTTAGGGAGGGTATAGTACAGGGCCAGGTAATTATTTCAGCTGGAGAGGGCCACTTAATGAGTTTTGATGAGCTGTTGAGAGCTGCAAGGGTAGCTCTGCCCCTTGATAGGTGCCCTGACCCCTAGTTGCTGTCTTGGGACTGGAAGTCCCCATCCCCTAATCCCTGACTTTTGCCACTGGAAGTCTGTCCCCTTGCCCCCAGAAGTACTCCTTTTGGCAGGGGGAGCAGTTGCCATCTTGGAACTGGAAAACATCATATACCAGAAGTCAAACATCTACTATAGCATGTGGCAGAAAGCCACCTTGGTTTCTCCCCAAAATCTCTGCCCTGTGACAA
>NW_017728910.1:7814092-7818152 GCF_001723895.1 Crocodylus porosus | reverse complement strand
CTAGCAACCCCGAGGGTGGGCTAAGTGACAGTCCCAGGGAAGTGTCTGTTCCGTCAGTGGCAGAGGAAGGAGAGACTCTCAGGGAGGAGTCCAGGGAAGTCCCTGAGGGGGAAGGTGCACTCCCTGCAGGAGTCACCGAACTCTCTGCTGATAGCTTAGCTGTGCAAGAGGAGTTCAAGCGGGAGGTTCTTCACACACCTCCCCATGGCACACAGCCCCCGTCACCAGCAGCAGCCGGCACTCAGGGTGGTCATGGCCTGTGCAGGTGCAGCCACCCAGCAACACACGACTCCAGCCAGTTCCAGGAACTGCACATGGCAGCAGGGAGTGAAGCCAAGCCAGCCTGTGTCTATCCCTCAGAGCTCCCCATAATGCAGAAACAGCTCCTGGGACTCGTGCACCACTGTGGGGAACTCCTGCGTGATGGTGCCAGTGGCCTGGGTCTGCTCCCTGCCATGCACAGTTCCTTGAACTGACTGGAGCCACATACTGCCACATACTGCCACACGCCACGGGTGCCCCAAGAGCCTGCATCCATTGTGTGCCATTGGGGGGGTGTGGGAGGGTCTGCAGCAGGGACACGAGGAGGAGCTGCTGGAGTCTGGGAAAGCTGAGCAGGTCCCTCAGCTGCTGCTGCCATTACTGCAGCTGCCCCACCTGGAAGCTGTGGGTGCTGGCTGGGGCTGGGGCCAGGGCCCTCCCACATACGAGGGTGGGAGCGAAACGCATGGGCTGGGCAGTATACAATTAATTGGTGGGTGCCTGTGGGCTAGATGAAGTCACCTGGGGGGCCAGATGCAGCCTGCAGGCTGTATTTTGCCCACCCCTGGTGGAGATGGAAGTTGGGAAACTGGTCACCTTTGTGTTGTAGCCCAGAAAGTTAAATCATGAGAGTGATCCAAAATTACAAGGCTTATTTCTTTTTTAAAAAATATCACTTTCATTGATTTGCCTAATAATTTTTTTTTTAACTCTCCTACTTAGTCAGAAATTTTTTTCAATGATAGTGTTGCCCATGCCCACAAATCAGTAGAGAATAAGAGTTGACTTTGGTCCATGCTCTGGAAGCTCTTGCTGGAAGATGCAGTTGAACACCAGTAGAAAAGTTCATTGCAATTGAGCTAGAAAGGTCTCTGTGGTTACCAGTATTATAGCTAAAGGTTGTGGATATGCATAGGGACATGAGAGGGAAGAGAACAAAAAAAACCCCATCAATTAACAAATTGATGGTAGGGTACTAACCTATAATTCACACGAATGAGTCTAACAAGTTTCTGCCTCCCCCTGCTGCTATAGGAACTGCCTATTAATGTTTCCTTGCGTATAAAGATTTATGAGATTACTCTCATAAATTACTGTTACACAATCATCTTTTTTGCATTTGGCAAGTGATAATGCTGATTCTTCATTGTTAGTAGTTAGTGTTGCTTCTCAGTTTAACAGTTCTTGCTATGGTCTACCCTACAGTGATCAATAAGCCTTTATAAGGAATTGTGCCTTCATAATAAGGGAGTGCATTAAATAAAAGAAATATGGGTCTTTGGAACACTGCTATTATGACAGTATACAGATTTACAAATTTAGGTCCCAGTCTGCAACTGAATCTTTGCATGATGTTCAGAGTCCTACAGAGTCAGTAGGTATCTACCTGGCTGGGCATAGGAGTCTGCTCACAGGATTGGGGGCTGTGGTTTGCATCTGTAACATACATGCTCTTCCAAAATTCTTTATCTCCTAACATTGTTAATAAACTTATTTAATTATTGAATTTGTGCTCATCAGAAGGCAATTTTTTCTTAAATTTTAAAAGTTTTATTTAAACAGCTGGAAGTTCTTACGCTCCATACCTCACCCTAAGGAATTTTTACATGGGCTCCTAAACATAGCACTGAGTGCGTTAAGTAGTGAGCTGCGCTAATTAAAAGTCCCTGTGCATCACATGCATCAGTGTCACTGTGTGTCCCTGACCTGAAAAAATGGCGGCAAGGTGCTTTGAACAAAAGTTCATTGGATGCATTTTATTTTAAAGCACACTGCTGCCATTTTGTCAGTACATATGATGACACTGATGCACGTGACACATGAGGCTGCCAGGGCACGTCAATTTCTGTGCTCCACAGAATTAATCTGCTTGATTAATCAAGTCTGCTTTAATGTGTTGCATTTCCAGCGCATCAGAGCTGGCTCCTTATATGTGTGTGTAGAAGCCCATAGTGTCTGAATGCCTTGCAGTAATGTAGTAAGTGACTTAACCAGCACCACTTGGTTTTTTTCCTTCTTACATTGTGCTCCCAGGTGGAGAACAGTGTGTGCAATGTAGTGTTTGGGGGTTTCTAAGCATTTTGTCTCCTTTTTTTCACATGTGCTTGCTGCTCTGTTTGTGTGCATGGGATGAGACGGAGAAGACAAAGTTAAATAAATGTATCTTGCAATGGCAGTGAAAGGTGGTGAGTTTTACGAAAGCCCTATGGGTATCTGTGGACAAGCTTCCAAGAAAACTTGGTCTTCTGAATAGATCAGCTTTACTAACAGAGTTTGACTAGCAGAGTTGTTTTCAGTTCTGGACCTTTGGATGATATGTGAGGACTACGCTATTTGAGCACTTTGAAGAAAAGGACTAAGCAAGTGATTTTGATTCTGTCTACATGCTTTTAATCTTTAAACACAAAATGTTATGATATTGCAGGGTAAAGTTCACTTCAGAGAACCTTCATAAAAGTTGTGGTATTGTTAACTTGTGAATAATGGACCTATAATCAAAACATTTACTGAAGCAAACAATGCTAATTTGTGGGAGAGAGGGGAGGGAGGAGGATTTTAATTTATATAGATTCAGTTCTCCATTAACATACTATGTCCTTAAAGTGGGGGGGGAATCAGCTCCCCAATGTTTTGTTGTCATGAATGAATGATCAGCAAAGAATCAAGATTCTTAAAGAGTTTTAAACAACTAAGTTCAAATGCAGCAGTTAGTAATGCTGCATGGATTGAAGTCCACTTATGGTACTGCTCTTGATCATGCTGAAGGAATTTACATCTTTTTGGGGTTAGAGAGATGCTATAAATTTAAGCTGTATAAATTAAAGTAAGGAATGTTATCCCTCCTACAGAAGGACCTAGAACATTAAATCATGGTGTATTATTCTTGTGATTGTAAATCATCTTCTCTGATGTTATTGTAGGCTTTAAATTTACATCAGCCTATTAATAATGCAGGATACCAAGTCCTCCTTAAAAGAATTAAGTTACAGAAACTCATTTCTAAAACATGTTGCACATCACAATGCCAAAGAACACCATCCATATTTCCAAAATATGTGAAATCCTCCCCATTCTTCTTTACAACACTTAAGACAGGCTCATATATCCTTTATTTTGAGAACAAAAACAAAAAAAGCTCACACCTCCTCCTATGAGATGATTTTTTTAGTTTAACGTGGCAGTCCATTTTCCTGAAGTTGGTAGACAAGTTTGTTATGATGTATATAGGCAAAGAGTAACATAAGAAAATGCCTAAGAAGTATGCTGTTATTTATACTACTGTAATGTTGTTAACAGTATTATAAATACCCTAAACACCTTGCTGCCACTGAAGCTTATCAGACAATATAAATGGCATTTTTGTTAAATCATGACCCCAAGTCAAGTACCAGATATCACCACTGGTTTTCTCTGATGGGTTGTCAGTACAACATAAGCCCAAATATCAGTAAGGAAAACTAAAATGAAATTAATTCTCTCCCTGACATAAAGGTACACTTTTAAAGGTGAACTAGTCTGGCTCTGGGTTACCATTTTTAGCCCAGGTAATCAAATGCAGAAGCAAGATTGTAATGCTATAAGGGAGGATCTGCTTATAAAGGTAATACGATGCACAGGTGAAATGGAAAAATCTATTATTAGGGGTGCACCAGTAAAGACTATTTAATTGATACTGATGGCCGATTATTAACCAGCTATATTGGCCGATACTGATCTTATTCCTGAAATGCAGCTCAGCAGCTTCCAGTGATATGCAGTGTTCCGCTAGTAAGTCTGTGGGAGGGAAGGGGCATGGAAG
>NW_017728910.1:7812524-7813992 GCF_001723895.1 Crocodylus porosus | reverse complement strand
CATCGGATCTCCGGCACATCCGGGCATGAAAATGTATGTGTATAAATGTCCCCTGATACTGGAAAAGATGCAAACCCTCAGGGTGAGGGAGGGGCTGGGGCAGGGACGGGGACAGGGCAGGTGCTGCCCAGCTGGGGTGGAGCTGCTGGTAGCTCATCCAGGGAATACAAAGGGGGGAGGGGGTGGCCCCCACTGCTGTGTGCATCCCCAGGGAAGACATGGGGAGTATGTTTTCCCTGGATTTTTGTGCGGAGCAAGGTCGGGCTGCCTGCTGCTGGCTTGAGGCTGGGGGCTGTGCCAGCCTCTTCCTGTCAGGAGCACTGGGCCAGGGCTGTGCTTGCAGAGGGCAGGGACAGGGCAGGCAGCAGTGCTGGGAGGGGGTGTTACGGGGTGCACTACAGCCACCCCAGAATTCCCCATAGTCCCCCCTGTAACCTCCCTCACAGCCATGCTGCTACGCCAAGCACAGCCTGGCCCAGCCCCCTACCGGGAAGAAGCCAGCACAGCCCCTGGCCCCAAGTCGGCAGCGGGCAGCCTGCCATCGCCCCATACACAGATCTGGGGGTCACATGCCCCCATGTCTCCCCAGGTGCTGCAGGCAGTGGCAGGAGCCACCAACAGCTCCTTCCTGTGCCCCACCACAGTGTCTGCCTCAGCCCCACTCCCTCCCTTACTGCAGGGGCCTAGATCTGCCCCCTCCCTCTCCCTCCCCCCAAGACTTACCAGCTAGATGCTGGTCTCCAAGCTGCCAGGCTGTGTTCCTGGCGCGCATGCACATGGCATTTATCTGTGACTTTATTGACCACATCAGCCAAAAAAAGCTGATTGCCAATAATGTTAATTTTCCTTTTATCTGTGCCAGTATGATATGGGCCGATATATAGGTGCACCTCTATCTATTATGGGTGGTTTTCAAAAGAGCTCTTTGGCTGTGTCCACACAAGCTGGACATTTGTTTCCCCAGGGACAAGAAGCAGCAGCACATGGCCTTTGTCGTGTAAGGAAAAACAGGTATGAACTTGCACACAATCAGAGTAGCTTTTGGCTTCTATCTCTAAACTTTCTTCATCTCTTCCTTGGTTTAAAAGGAAAAAATAATAATTCTTCATTTGTTTGTTTTTGTTCTCCCCCAGTAGATTGACAGGAAAGGATTTCAGTGGGCGTTGTACACAATTTTGAAATGCAAAGCTTGGACCTGATCTTCCCTCCCATGAGCATTCTCTTCAGCTGGGGCTGACTCTATCTTGTAACTGAAGCTGCTCCCACTTGTATTTATCAAATTTAAATCTTAACTGGAATCAAAATGTGTATGATTGAAAATAGGCACAGGTTAGACTTGATCATGCTGTGATCAACTTTCAGTCATAAAATTATGACTTATCTTGTGCTGTCTTTGTTTACATTCATGATAGCCTTCTTTTTAATCTGTCTGTAATTCATGTTTGATAGAGTAGAATTAACATTAGAA
>NW_017728910.1:7806448-7812249 GCF_001723895.1 Crocodylus porosus | reverse complement strand
CATGTTGAAAAGATAACAATAAGATTCCCAGAAAGACAGTCGTCTTAAAATCTTTAGCGGAAAATATTTAGTAAAATAACTTCTAGGTCAGACGGTTTTTTGCTGCTTGAAGCTTAAAAGGAAAGATGGCAACTAACTTTGGATAGAGTGGACATTTGGTGGAAATACTGATGGAATCATTGTGCTTAATGACACTAATAAGTATTACTTTAATGCAGGTTTAATAAGATATGTCTAAGCTTGTGAGCACATGGTACAGCAAATGAAAGCTGTCTTCTGCTTAAATACAAACACCAGCAGTGTTAAGGGTGAGAAATTAAGCACTCAGGTCAGGAAATTCCAAAAGTGAAAATGTTTACTGCTCACTGAACTCTGCCAAATGTGACACATATAATTTTGGTTTTAAACATAAAGTATGTATGCTGAAATGTTAACAATTTACATTTAAAAAAGAATGCAGGAATAGAAGTACTACATGCAGGCTACTGTGTCAAATTACTGTTGTGGCCTTTGGTGTAAACTTCACTATGACTTCCCCAGTTTAATGCAAAAATTAGTAAACATCCTTGTTTATTCACCAAAAGTTAAATAATTTTGTTTTGTCCCCTTTTGTACTATTCATGCATCATTTTAGTTCTCCTTGAAGTAGAAGATATAGCCAAAGAAGCCAGTACTTTTGACAGTGGGAAAGCCTATGCTGTATTACGGGGAGTGCAGGAAGGACTACTGGATTTGTATTCGGGAGCGTGAAACAAGCTATATTTGATTCGGATTCAGTCCAAATCAGGGACAGTGGTTCGAGTAATTGATTCAGATCAGTGTCCCTGATTCAATTCGGCCAAATCCAAATCTGAAGATTCGATGCTGATTCAGAGAATCACCGATTTGGCCATAGACACAGCTTTAAATGTTTTTCTACATACCTCAAGGTACCAGGCGCAGCTTGTAATCGCCATGATACTGGAGCGAATGGAGCCTCCCACAGGAGTGCAGGGGGGCTCCCCACATGCTTGGTGGCAAACCCAGAAGTAGACTGGAAGTACTTCAGCCGCAGGTGCCCCCCAGACCCAGGAAGCACAGTTGCTGAGCCCAGGGATGTGGGGGGGCTCAGCACACTCCCCGGCAGACCTAGAAGTGGACCGACCACAGTGGCTGAGCACACTGGGGAGCCCCCTGCACTGTGTGGGACTCTCCATCCACCCCAGCATCACAGCATTGATGAGCCGCCTGGTACCTAGAGGTAGGTAGAAGAAACTTTTAAAGTTGTGCCTATATCCAAATCTCTCTGAATCGATTTTGAGGGTTCCGATTCAATTCTGAGAGATTAAAGGGTCTCCCGGTTTGATTCAGATTTGGAGATTCGGCCACCGAATCAGGCCATATCTCTGCTAAATCGAATTGGGGACCAAACCTTTGCACAGGCCTAATTTGTATGTATTCAGCTGAAATCCCTTTCTCCTATTTTCACATTGTGCACATCCTGCATCCAGCCATGAGGAAAGGTTGAAAAGTGACTGGCTTCCATCCCATACCACTATTTCCACGGGCTCCTTGTAGGCTGGGTAGATTCCACCTCTTGCTCAAAATCCAAAACAAAAAAAGAAAAAAAATACTTCTCTTGGATCTTAACAGTGTGGCAAAAAGATGAGAGTTTTTCTTCTAGCACTTGTAACTTTTTGCTTGCCAGAAATACCTTCCATGACATGCATGACTGTGTGTGAACTGCACCCTCCTCGCTGAAAGAACAGATTAGATGTACCCTCTGTCCTTTCCCAGTTATGATGAGTGTATATCAGAGACAACAATCAGTAGGTTAAGGAAGATGAGGAAACTGATCTTGAGTAGACAGGCCAATCACTATAAATCTGTCGGTCTGAACAAAAGAAAATCCTACCTAACACAGTCTTCTGTTTTGTTTTTAAATACTCTAAATCAGATTTCATAATAATCTTCATCAATCCCTCTGCAGTATAATTTTTCAGATTTTATCCTCAGAATTTTTTGGGAACAATAGTACCAAATTTATCTTCTGATTGCTCTCTAGTGTTCTATTACGTCAGTTCTTGCTGCCTCATTGTAACAGTTGCATCACTTCCCTTTACATATATTGGCTTTTAACAACTTTCTGTAATCATGCAGCATGAATCTCTGGTCCTCTCCTTCACTTTTGACAATTATATTCTGTTTCTGCCTGCATTGTCTTTGATTCTGAGAAATGAACTGTAGATTAAAGAAATAATATTTTACAATAGTGTCTTCCTTTACAAGTTTTTACTTTTTTGTATATAATGTAATATATGCTACTTAAATATAAAATAGGCAGTAGCTATGCAAGCTTCTCTGCAAAGTTCCTCCAAAGTGCTTCAACTTTGACCTGGAGGGATGAGCTTCAGGAATGAAAGTCTTCAGGGCGTCAAGGTCCAAGTTTGCTAATTTCCTGACCTCTGTTGAGTTTCACAACTACCTGTGCAATTGCAGTTGTGATCTGGTGATGAGATGCATCCATTACAGTAGCAATTAAACAGAGCCCAGCAGCTCATTTCATATAGGTCTTTGAACTTCCATGAACTGGAAACAGTTTTGTCACAACCCATCTGGGCAGTCACACTAGTATCAGCTTCTGTGCCACCTTGTCCCTGCTATCCGTATCTCCCTTCCCCCTGCT
Source organism: Crocodylus porosus (assembly GCF_001723895.1). Lineage (NCBI taxonomy): Eukaryota > Metazoa > Chordata > Crocodylia > Crocodylidae > Crocodylus > Crocodylus porosus. The sequence continues at coordinate 7,809,584 of NW_017728910.1, read as the reverse complement.
TCATCTCCACAAAACAGAGCTACAATCAATGCTATGCTGCAAGATTTCCAAAATGAGCTTCAAAATGCCAGTATACAATTTTACCCTTTACTCTGATGTGAAAATCAATTTCACCATAACTAACAAAGGGTGACATTGTGACTGTGAAGCAAAAGGAGTTTCTTCAGCATGAAGGGCTTTTAAAGTGGAAACAAATCTTTTGAATTTCTTTGAAATAACTGTGCATGTTTTTGCAACTCAAATGGTTATACCATAGATTCCTCATCTGTGCGTGCATCACTGTACAAGTAAAGCAATTGGGGCACAGGTTTTACAATTCTCCATTTACACATCTCATTAAATAATATGCATAAAATGTTGGGATGGGCAACAGAAACTTTAGTATCAATTTGTCATGTAGGAAATCAAAGTTGCCTGTAAAGCTCACATTAGTTCATGATACATGTTTCAAAAGTTTCCTTTCTCTTGGATTGCAATGGATTTCTGTGCTACAGAGTCTTTGTTAACCCGGTGTTTCCCAACCATTGTGCTGTGGCACAAAAGCTTGCCATCAGAAATGAGCAGGTGTGCAGAATGAGCTGCAATAAGTATGAGGATGGGGAATGCCTTAACAAGTATGCTGCGGAAAACGTTTATTAATGTAAGTGTGTCTTGGGCTGGAAATGGTTGGGAAACGCTGTGTCAACCTATAGTTTTGAATAGTTTAAAAATACAACATTGTTTGAATTCTATGCTAGTGAAACACTGCATAGTCACCTTTAATCAGAGCTTGTGAAGGAATCCACAGAGGGCACAGTAGAATGTGCCAGGTTTGTTTTTTCCAAATGTGAGTGAGGGGTTTTTTGGTTTTGGGAGGGGGAGGGGGTTACCTGTAGGGAGTGACAGAGGTAGGTATTCATAGATTGTGAATCTTTTGAAGTGGAAGTTTTATATATTTTATTGGTAACTTAAGTTTAAGATACCTTTTTTTAAATATGTAAAATGCTCCAAATCATTTAGAATAAACCTTTCCTTTGCAGATTTTTAGAGAAACGGCACTTCATTTTAGAGCTGTCAGTCATATTTGGCTAGCTCATAAACACTTCACTGTAAAGCTAATATGATTTGTCTTGGCAGACTTTTTTTTCATTTAGATTACTGTATCTTTTTTTCAATTCTGTGTTCAGGATCTCATAACTTTTCTACTATGGCACTTATTTCTTAGATATTTATACAGTGATAAATTTGACAGGTAAACAAGTGAGAGAGCCAAAATATAAGCCACATCTTATAGAACATTTGGCTGTTTTTAATCATGGAACGGAAAAAAAAAAGTTTACAATATTTGAATGCCTTCTGGCATTATAACTGGAGCGGTATACAATTCACTTGTTTATAAAATGTAAGTATGCATTGCTTCTTACGTACAGAAGTCAGTGCTCAGAATTATTGCATGCATGGTTAGGGGCTTTCCCTTATTCTATGTTTTCAGAGATTTAGAACTCAGTTGAGACTCGAAGATGGAGACTGTCCTAATCACTCCAACCAGTGAGCAATGTATATGTTAATTACACCCCCCCACTATATTAACAAAATATTATTAAAGATACAAAGACAAATGCACAAGTAGCAAAATTAAGTTTCTGGTCCTTGTAATTCATATTACAGTCCCCTCTCGCATCTCTGAACCACTGTGTGCATTAAATACAGCTTCAGAATTCAGAGTAGCGGGTTTTTTGTTGGTTTATGGGTAACTTGAATGTCAATTTAACATTCCAGAGAGAGAGATGCCAATTCCTTAAAAATCATAAAAAGCATGGAGCATACTATTTTCCAGTTAATTTATTTGCAAAAATATGTAGTCAGCCTTTTATCTTTAATTTTGTGTTTCTGAAGGAAATTTTAAATTCCTGTTCTGCTTAAAGCAGTGGAATATGGATGTGTCGCCTTGAGCTGTTTCTTTTACACTTTTCACAGACCTCCAATCTGCTGTCCTTTAGAACACTTCTTCCCAATGTTTTCACATCTCTCTTACAGAAAGAATTGCAATCTGAATACAAAATGTCACTGTAAATCTCATACGGTTAGTAAATGTAGTTTGTTAGATCCTTGGTAATTGTCTCACTTTTACAGCATTACGATATTTTTTTTCTGTGATAATGGAGGACTAAAGCTGTGCTTATATTTAGTTTTGAGGCAATGTGATTCTTGGTTAGATTACATGATTTTCAGTTAGTGGCATGGCATGTATTCTTTATTCTTTCACTTTTTCTATTATGACCTTAAGTCATTTATTGTATTTTTGCTTCAGTTTATTCATTTATACAGCATTTTGAAAGCTGATACACTACATTAGAAGGCAAATAATTAGCCTGCTTGCTTGTTAGGACAAAATCTTTTGAATTCCTTTTAAATAACCTGAGCTGCAAGCATGCAGTTATGCCATAAGTTCCTTATCTGTGTATGCATAACTGATTATTGAAAATCTTGGGTGCGCTCATCACCTCCTAATCAAGGGGTAGATGCATAAGGTGCACCTACCTAAGGATAACACTAGGAGGCACTGGGCCTAGATGCCTCCCCTACTCCTTGGCCTAAACCAGTTGATGGGTTGCAGGGTCTTCTGTCCTGCTGAAGGATTAGGAGAAGATATAATATACATTATACTATGTATTTATTGGGGGTTTGCATAATGCTTAAGGGAGCCAAACTGGTTCTGGCCATTTGGCATGACTGCAAAATAAATATTTTATAATCTTTTACCATAGGTAAAGATTGGGACCAAACAGTTTGTATTTATACAATATTTTTCCTAGCTCTATCAATTCACTAGCAATAAGCTGTGGTATACAGGCTGGTGCTATAATTGATATAAATGTTGTTTATACCAGGTGTTTGTTTCATTTCATAATAGTCTATATTCAGCAAAGTACAGAATAAGAACTAAGCAGCACAGGTTTGCTTCTGCAGAATTCTCAAAGGGAAAAGGGAGCAAGGGCTGAAAAGTACTGCCATTGCTCTGAATGGGCAGTAGTAGAGGATAAGGAATGATATGAAATTCATAACCAATGTGGTCCCTATCTTCAAAAAGGGAAAAAAAGAGGACCCGGGAAATTACAGGCCAGTTAGTCTTACCTCAATCCCGGGTAAGCTGTTT
>NW_017728910.1:7802339-7805168 GCF_001723895.1 Crocodylus porosus | reverse complement strand
GTCTTATGACCCCTGCCACCCCCAGTGCTCCTTCCTGCCCATGGCAGGGGGTTGGACTCAGTGATCTGTCTAGGTCCCTTCCGACTCATTAATTCTGTGATTCTATGATTATCCTTATCCTCATCATACAGCCATATTGTGCCAAATGCTAAGCGGGTGGGATTTTCAGAAGTGCCTGAGCAATTTAGTAGCACAGATTCCAGTGGAATTTACTGGGACCTGTGCTCCTAAGAATTGTTCCAGGTTAGTAGTTTCTCACCTTTTTGCCCATTTGTAGAATGCAGTCTTTTTTATATGTTATACTCTTTTGCTTTTGAAGCCTCCAAGATCTTTTCCAACAAGCTGGACATTGTGTTTAAGTGAGACCTTTTGAATTGTTTGTGGTATATAGTTTCTGTTCTGTCTCTTTGGCTATAGGCTTTATACTGTTGCACCCAGCATGCCCTCTGTTCCAGCTGATGTTAGGTAGAGAGGCTGTCTTCCCCAGCTCTGCCCTCCCTCCCAGCTCTGTTACTAGCTGGGAGAGGGGAGAAAGCAGGGGTCAGGGGCTCTGATCCACCACCCCACCTCCAGTAGGGCTGAGACCACCCCAGAAGGGACCTCCCTCCCTTGCCTTCTCCCCACTCTTATCCAGAGACAGCAGCGGTAGCTCACTGTGGTACAGCCGGGGCAGACAGAAATTAAGTCACTCCACTTAGAAATAGATTCATTTGAATCCTTATACAACGCTGGTTAATTTGTCTCTTGATCGGAGGGCTCTACAGCCATGCCCTTCTGTTTGAGCATGGTTTTAGAGCGATTTCAAGGGGTGATTGCATGGCAGATGTTATTTCTGTCTGCACCCAGAAAGATGGAAGAAGAGCTAGACCTAATGATACAGCAAAGAGAAGAAGGCCCGTGAATAGAAGACAGCCTGATGGGGACTGGCCCAGTGAGCAAAAAACAGCACTGAGGACAAACCATGAACTAGGGTAGCAGTAGAGTAGTAACAGATCTGTTGTCTAAGTACCCAGGTAAATGGGATACAGGTTTGATTGAAGTGACCTACAGAAGCTGAGACAACTTAATTAATTGAGCCCTAACTTTCTTTTTCAGATGTTCACATTTTGTCAATTCTTATTCTTCTATTCAAAGATCTGGTTGGTTCATGGCTTCCTTCCACCCACAAAAGTCTCATATGCAGAGCTTGTAATGAATGCCTATAATAGTACTGAGTAGAGAACAGTTGTCCAAAAATATAGACAGCATCCAGCACTGCAGGGAGTGAGAACAAGCAGATGGTTTTAGTGCTTTTCAAGGACTATGTGAAACTTCCAGGGGACCAGGATCTGAAGTAGAATGCCCTTGCATGTAGCATCTTGGCCTGGATCCTGGAAAACTGACTCAACATCCCAGAGTTGTTTCAAAGAACCAATACAGGACTGAATTCTCATAATTTTCAAGATCTGTCTCCCAGAGGATTAAAATACTCGATCCATTACTTCCTTTTTTTTAAAGGGGAATAGTGCAGAATTGACAAGAAAAACTATAAATAAGTCTGTGCGCTTTCTTTCAGGAGCCTTGTGGTTTACAGCTTGGGGGACTGGGGAGAGGGAGGTGTTATAGACATTATATCTTAGAAGCTATTGTCATGTATTTGGAAGTGTAGTTATCACCCTTTCTGAGTGTGCTAAATAAAATTCAGCAAAATATTTATACCCAGGGATTGTTGAAAGCTATCATAGAGTAGCCTGGAGATGGTGACTGTTTCTTTTTTTGTAAAGATACAATTTCAACAGATATAAAATAATGTCAAATGCTGTGACCTCCTACTGCCCGTACCTCCTGTTAAGAATTTCCTTCCAAAACGCAGTTGCTTTTCTGACATGCTTCTATTGAAAGAGGTTTTCTCCTTTGGGTTTCTTCCACTTCAGACTTTTGTAATGAAATTGCTCTATTCTTACCATTTATAGCTGTGCTTGACCTTGAACATGTCCAAAAATAAAGATGCATGCTGTGCAGTTTTTCCAGCTGTGCTAGAGAGATGCTTCAATAGTCATATAAACAAAGAATCTCACCAACCAGTTTCTTTATCTCATTTTATGCATGTTCATAAATTCAAAGGAATCTCCTCTGCCAGGTTCAGGTATACATGTAATTTTCTTAGCAAACTTTAAATTCAAATGCCAAAATGAAAGCTAGCAGGGTGGATTTGATTTAAATTAAATCAGGATTTAAATTAGGATTTAAAATCACTGATCATGAAGCCTTGATTTTAATCCCTTTTTTTTTAACAAAAAGTACATTCTTGTCGTTTGATATAACCTTTATTAAAATATTCCAAATAGGGTCTCTTTTATGGTCTGGCAAGCCTGCTGCTATGATAGGTTTTCCCTTCTACCATACCATTCCCTAACTAGACCTCAAATCAATGAAGAGGCTATACCCAGAAACTTATTCCACAAGACTTCTGTAATATCCTGCTGAAAATGTTTCTCTTTTGTTTCTACTGCCCATCCCTCCTTGCCCTGATCTACTCCAACCCCAACAATCCTCTATTCATTTAACTTCTTGAAACTCTGCACTTTTAAAGAGAGGTAAGAGCTTAACTCTTCATTCACAAACTTGCAGATAGACAGTAGGACTGAGTAGATAATAAGGTCTGTTATCTCTCATCTCCATATTCTTCCATTAACCAGGATGTTATCTCTGGAGAGACAAATCACAATTTGAGAACTGAAACTGAGCATCACAGATATGCTTAATGGGATCTTCTAGACTGAGCACTGAGTCCCATTGGGTAGAGTGGTTTTCTTTAATCTTTACTAATCTATAGAGCAGCCTGTGAGA
>NW_017728910.1:7773069-7802239 GCF_001723895.1 Crocodylus porosus | reverse complement strand
TTTTTTCATAATTTCAAGATTATGAGGAGGTAGATTTTAGGCAATGTTATTCTTTTAGCATCCACTAAGCCTCCTTAAATATAAGTACCCTTATCCTGTGGATTTATCCTCACAAAACCTCTTAGCAGGTAAGGAAATACAGTGCCATTTTATAAATGGAAGTTGAAGTGTGACTAAGGTCCATATTTTTAAAGGTGTTGATACTTTTCTTGACTATTGTAATGCCAGAATTAGGAGCACAACGTTTCCAGAAGTGATTAGTGATTTTGGCATGTTGGTCTTTTGGAGTGTGTCCTGAGATACCTGGGGGTGGGAGGCGGGTACTGAACACTTAATGATGGGAGGTACTGACACAATGGAAATGTAGCCCTGTTAATGAAAATACATGGGAGGCTTCAAAAATATCAATAGCTTCTTAAGATCTCTCACTAGATGACTTGAAGGACCCTAAGATACAAAAGTCAAGAATACTTAATCTCTTGAGTAAATTGGGTTGCCTGAACAGTGCAAATTTAAATACAGTTTTTAAAATAGAGTCCACAAGAATGAGCGAACCCAAGTCTCCAAAGTCCTAGTTTTACACCCTATCCAGTGGACTATTCTTCTCTTAAACTATAGCATATTAATGTAAAGCATTTGGATAACTGGGTTGGCTGTTCACAAGTGGAAAAGGATCTTAATTTTGGCTGAAAGTACTTCTTCCTCTTAGATAAGACACAAGAAAGTCATGTTAATAGTGACATAATATTAATGTATGGCATCTTCTTATCAAGTTACTTTATTGGCTGTACTGGAATTTTTTTCACCTGTCACTGAAATGTAGCTTTTTTTTCCAAGTGGAAAGTAATAGTTCTTTTCACAAACAGACCATAATCCAAAACATAGGGCATGATGATAAGAATATTGTATCAGGAGAATTCTGTTTTAACTAATGGTGAACAAAATGTACGTAACTGGGCAAAGAATTTTGTCCAGGGTGCTAAGATGATAACACTACCATGACATGGTTACAGCTTGCTTATGATGACACCTCTCTTAGAAGGCCAGTACAGAGAAGAGTGTTATCCTGCTTCTTGAAGACACATTTTCTTGTAGCGATCCTGTACTTTCTTTTTATATGTTATCAAAGTACAGTACTGGCTGGGTCTGTACATTCATAGTTAGGGCGTTGAAGTGTCATAACCCATGGTATTATGACTATGGATTCTACTATGAATGATGTGTGTGTGTGTGTTTATAAAATTTTTTTTTTTTTTTTTTTTTAAGTATTCTAACACAAGCCCCTGAATGTCACCTAAACAGAATGAGGGCATTGTGGTTTTTTTTCTGAATGCATGCTAACTTTAGCATGAATGGGTTTTTCCCCCTCAATAATTAATATACCACCCCAAAAGCATATGTGAATTAGCTGATATGTGCTTTTCATACCACTTTGATATGCTACTTGCTCAAAGCTTAGCCACCAGAGTTTGCTATAAATATTGTACTTGTGACTGTTTTACCCTTTGCCAGTTCTGCCCACAGCTGCAAAGATGTCCCACTGAGTTGGTTAACAATTGCGGAACAGTTGAGGTCAAGTGTTCAATATGGAGTCTGATAAAATAAAAATACCCTTTAATGAGATCACGTAGAATGAGCAGTTGTAATTGATGCTGTTAAATTGTTTAATGTTCTGTAATGAAATGCAACTTATATAGTGCAAAATCGTTCCCTTGTTTTAACATCTCAACTTGCAGTATTTTACTATTTACTGTCCTCAGTAGTTCTTTTTCAAAATCTGTTTTAAAAATGTTAACTTTATAATTGGCCTCATCCCATTTGAAGTCCCTGTAGAAAACTTGAATACCCTTGTTGGTATCTGTTTTTCTTTTACATTTTTTACTTAACAACAAATTGTATTTTGAGCTCATGAAATTAAGATGCTAAGAATGTCATGTGTCTCAAATTATGTCCTGGTTTTGTGGTATATACAAATTAATGAGACTCTGATTCAGTACATCTGATAATTTAAGACAGTATTGGATTAAGATGCCTTTGAAAGGCCAATTTCCTCATTACTGTTTAGACTTGTGATGCTTCTACTATAGTGCATTGAAATAATATTTGAGTGAGAAATATATTAGTATAAAAGAGAGAGAGCATTAAAAATGGTGCAAAGTTTGTTTCATTTAGGAATGAGAGAGATCTCAAATGAAAAAAACAGTATCCTATGAAGCAACACAAGTATGAGAATATTTTGAAACTTTCTGTCAGTTTAGTTAAGTATAGACACTTTCAGGCTCATTGGTGTATTAAGAACAGGTTAGTTTTCCTGGTGTAAGTATCCACCTTCCTTAGTGGATAAATTATCATGAATGGTTAAAATCTTTTTTATAACACATTTTTATTTCTTTAATATTAAAAAATACATCAAAATAATGGGTTTCTAGCAGTACAAGAAAGTACAGTATGTTCTTTCTAAAGTTAAAGGTACATAAGCCCACGCTGATAAAGGTAAGAAAGAGGTATAACTTGAGATTACACTAAGGTTTGAAAACTGAAAAATACAGTGTTCTTCCCGAAGCTGTGCAGCGGAAGTGTTCAACCTCCAGCCTGCAAGCCGGATCTGGCCCCTGTTCTTGGGCTGTTATTGATCTGTGTGAGTTTCTATTTCAGGTTATACCATATTTTAATATAGTAGGAGGTTTTTTTAAAATATTTTCTGTGTGTATGTGGTTGCAGCCTAGAATTCCAGTAAGAGGCTCAAAGGAACCCCATTGTTTTGTTCATTCTCATGTAGTTGCATGTGTTTTTAGTAAGTTAATCCTTTCTCTGGCTCTCCCCCTTTTCACAGCAGATTTAAACTGCTTCTCCTTGCCTTTAGGCTTTGCAAATCTCTTCTAGCCTACATTGCTGATCCACTCCTCCGCTTTGCCAGCTACATCCTGTTCATTTTCTCCTTCATTCCCAAATCTGGGACTTGGCATATTACCTGCTCTACATAGAACTCCCCAGTTCTAGTGACCTAAGCCAGCCACACTCCCCACCTTCCAGTCCCTCCCTCAGACTTGCTTTTAAACATGATACTTCATGGACAATGAAGCATATCACCATCCCCAGCCTTTCCTTCTACCATCCCTTTCCTTATGCTGGCTGATAGCAAATTTTCATTTATATCTCTTAATCTAACATTTTTTTTCTGTAAGTCATAGGAAGTGTATAATAAATTAGTGATGCCCAACCATTGTGGCCCAATCCTGTGCACAGTGCAAGCCCAGCAAAGGCACAATCCAACCACACACAAATGGCTTGGCTGGGGTCAATTGAGCTGCATGGGGCCAGGTCTGGGACCCAGTGCAGCTACTCTGGAGGCCCCGATGTGATCCAGCTGCAGGGGACAGGCCCTAATCCCTCTGCTTGGCTGGGGCCAATCCAGCTGAGTGGGGCTTTGAAATTTGGTGGCAATATTAATTGCCACTGCTCCTCCTCCACTAAAGTTCCAGGGCCATGGGGAGACCTGTGGGCCAGATTAGATGGAAGGAGTTTGTTGCTTGTCATAAATACTTATTTGCATAAAAAGTATTGGAAAATTTGTGAACTCTGGGCATGCCCAAAGCAATGTGGTAGTATCTTGAAACAGGTGATAGCTAATATTTTATCTAGCTAATTTTCACTGAGTAGCTTCTTCTGAATAACACTAATACTAGTTATAAATCCACTGATGGTTGGACACAGAAATATTAAGACTTTTAAAAAAGTGGGTACCTACCTTCCCCTCACATTTAACCGAGAACTCTTCATTATTAGATTTCTAGATCAAAGGGTAAAGGAAAACTTTATAGCTGCAAAGTTTTAAGACTTAAAGAGCTGGTGTGATAATAAGAAAAATAAAGATACATTTTATTAATAGAGGTGCACCAGTAAAGATTTTTTTGGCCAATACTGATGGCAATGTCCGGCCAGTAAGTCTGGGGGAGGGAAGGGGCATGAGATGGAGGTCCCCACAGTGAGTGAAGGAATGGGCCTGGGGCAGGCGCTGCCCAGCCAGGGCTGGCAGGATGGGGCATGGGATGGAGCTGCAGGCAGCTCATCCAGGGGGCGCAGGGGAGTGGGAAGAGAGGTGGCTCCCTGCTGCTGTGTGTACCTTCAGGGGAGGCATGGGGGGCATGTGCCCCCCAGATTTGTGCATGGGGCGGGGGCGGGCTGCATACTGTGGGATCAGAGCCAGGGACTGCACCAGTCTCTTCCTAGTGGGGAAGCTGGGCCAGAGCTGTGGGTGGGGTTGGGCCAGCAGTGCTAGGAGGGAGGGATATGGGGAATTTTGGGGTGGCTATAGCCTACCCCATGGTCCCCCTCACAGTGCTGCCACTGTATACCCTGCCTGCCCTGAGTGCAGCCCTGGCCCAGCCCCCCTGCCAGGAAGTGGCTGGTGCAGCCTCTCGCCCCAACCACTTGGCAGGCAGCCTGCCCTCGCATCACACAAATTTGGAGAGAAGATGCCCTCCATGCCTCCTCTAGGGGTATGCGCAGCAGTGGGGAGCTGCCCCCAAACCCTCCCCAGCACCCACTGGATGAGCAGCCTGCAACTCCATCCGATGCCCCCCTCCCACCCCACTTGGGTAGCAACTGCCCCCAGCCCCACTCCCTCACCGTGGGGGGCCTCTGTTCCCCCCCACACACCATTTCCCCCCACAGAATTACCAGTCAGATACTGCTCTCCAAGCTGCCCAGCTGCATCCCTGCCTGGCCTTGTACATGCTGCGGCGGCACACAATCACGTGGTATTTATCAGTGACATGATCAGCTGCACCAGCCAAAAAAAGGGGATTTCTGATTATGTAAATTTTCCTTTTGTCAGTGCCGATCAATATGGACTGAGATATCGGTGCACCTCTGTTTATTAATACAAAACTTGCAGAGGTGCTATCAGAAGAGAAATAAGATAATGCAGACTTATTAGCAAGGAAGAAATTAACACTAAATTAATATTTGTAACAGCAGGTTTAAAGAAAAAATTGTGTGTTAATGTAAGTGTGTATTATGTAAAATACTATATATTATGATTACTGTATATGTGTATATATACCTATGTAGGTATAGTAAAACCTTTTGCAAGAGAAGTGTAAGAGGCTTTTAAACTGGGGACCTGCTGGTGGCTCAGCCCTCTAAATGGTTGCCACCTGAAGTATTTTACAACCTAATGGGTGCATCTACACATGCTGTTACTGCACATGTATAAAATGTGGAACTTATTGCTCCCAGGCACACTGTTTAAACGTGTGCGCAGAAGCAATTGACTCCAGAGCAGGAAGCTCCACAGTTTATTCATGCGCAGCACAATATTCTGGCTGTTCCCCTTGGTTCAGTATGCTGCAGAAGGGCTGTCTGGGGCACAAGGGAGCTTCTGTGTAGGGCTAGCCAGCAGTCAGCCCCCTCAATGAAGCACCTTCATGCCCCAGCCAGCTGGGCAGCTTCTACACATGCACAGCTGCAGTTTTTTACTCTGCAGCAGGATAGTACTATCCTGCCACACCATAAATTAGTTTACTCCAGGCAAACAGGGGCACATACACTGAGATATTTACTGCACAGTCGTGTGGATGTGCCCAGTGCCAGATTTCAAAAGGAGTGAGGTTAGGGCTGAGAAGCAGGAATAGGGTGGAGGCAGGGAGAAGGTAGAGATGAGTTTATATAACTCCAGAAAAAACCTACTTTAAAATGAAACCAGTGACCTTAATGGTATGAAATGATTTTCCTCGGTGTAAAGATTTGAACTCACTATTTGCCCAAATACCTTTCCAAGTTTTCCAGAGTCCTCTCTTATAATGACAGGGCACTTAAACAGGGGGTCACAGTAGCTGTATCTCAGGTGGAAATGACACTCTGCTTAATGCCTCGTATTGAAAGACCTACCTAAGACACAGTGGCTGCTGACAGATGTGGGGGGGCGGAGAGGCAGAATGTACTTTACCAGAAGCAGCACATTAGTTGGACCCAGCTTTTCAGTGTCTGTATAGATCAGGTGCTTCAATGGTGTTTTTTGGTGCTTTTATCTAATAACTGATTCAACCAACTATTAGATAAGTGCCAAAAAGCCCTGCTGGAGAGCCCGATCTATAGAGAAGTTGGGTGAGCCAGGTACAACTAACATGATGCCTCTTCTGGGCATGCGCTGGGCTTGGCACAGGGCACATGGAGTTTAAAGTAAAATGCCGCTTTTGTGAGGGGTTTCGTCTGTAGGCAGCCAGTGACATCCACACATACTTTCTTGTGTTGTTCCTTCAAGCTGCAGCTTATTATTTAACTTATACAAACCTCATAATTTGGGGCAAATCAGAGTGTAAATGGGGTAGAGTTCTGCCAAGTTCTGTAATCTAGAACCATCTTTTTGTGATTACACTGTGATACTGATCTGTGCAAAGTGGCAATGACTTCTTTTCTTTTAAACTTGATTATTTTCTGTTCTAATTCAGTTATATTTTGCTTTCCAGAAGTGCCTTTGACCATTATCTTCGGTAAATGTAGATTTACCCTTCCATCTTTCAGAAGTTAGGAAGCATCAGTTATGTAGCTTTCAGTAGTGACAATGTTTAGCCAGTTGGCAGCAGTTAATGAATGCAGTGGCAAGCATGTTGCTTTCTTTGGCCTCTTTTTGTCAGAAGCCATCCACTATTTGAGATATGCTCATATCTGCAACCATTCACAGTTCATTCTTTGCCAAATCTTACAAACAATACTTGTTTTATTCTATAGGTAATCTGCAGTCTGCACACTGCTTCCCAAGGGCCCAATTCTGCTCATGTATCTATGCAACCCTATTGACATCAACACATTTGTGCAGATTTAGCAGAGTGGTATTTAACTCTAAGAATTTCTCTCTCCATAGCCATCAGCTGTACATAAGCCCCACGTTCCAGTTTTTACTTTGGCAGCCAGTCTGAAAAGCATGTGTTTTAAACATCAGTTGCTGTTGTTTACCCCATATTACCATGATTCAGATTTCAAATGCATGACACATGTACAGACTAAGCATTCATTTGATTAAAACTACAGCTGTTGAATAATGGGCAAGTTAAACAGGGAGTCTTTAAAGGAGCAGGGGTTGAAAGAAAAGGGATTTAAGGCTAGGGACAGACATTGTCCCTGGACAGGTTGTGCTTGTGTGCATCTCTCAACAGAAATATCCCAGATTGACACCTATATACATTGATATTCTAAAAAGTGTTTAGTGAGTGGCTGAAGTCCCTTCTCTTATCAGTTTTGCCTGTAGATACAACAGTCTACAACAGTGACTTTTAACTCGGGTGTCACAGTACCCTAGGGTGCCATGAGATCCTTTTAAGGATGCCTTCCTGGTGAAACTGCCCTATCATTCCTCTGGTTCTGGGAAGCAGCTGCAGCAAAAAAGAGGTGTCTCACTGCAGCCTAGCCTGATGGGAGGGGTATCCATGAGGCAGTGGTGGCTACTGCCCAGACCATCAGTGCCACCACCTCAGATAGGATAGGATACATAAGCACTGCCCTGCCCCTAACTTCCCAATGGGCAAGGGGCATCCCCTGAGCTTTGTGCATCCAGGCAAAGATGTAGAAGTCAGATCTCCCTTGCACAGGGAGGAGCAGTTCCCCCTCCTTGCATTCACAGAGGGTGCTGCTAAATTCAGAAAACTTATAAAAAGGTGCTTGACCCTGAAAGGGGCAGAGAACCACTCTTCTACAAGAATAGGATCCTAAGGAGAGAGAATTTTATTGCATTATCATCCCAATTTGATACTAATAATAACAATATGGGTTCCTTAAAATATACTTCAGAGTTATAACATATGCATATAAATAAGATAGATTATTTGAATATAGCTAGGATCCTTTACTGTAAATCCATTACACAGCAGGGAATACTGCTTTTAGGCATTAACTTGTCAGTTATCAAAAATTACATCTTGTCATCCTTTTTTTGTTTTCTCATGTTGCTACTCACATGCAAGATGAGGCTTCTTTCTGTTTGCTAGGCTTTGGGATTAGTATGGGGCATGTTTTTCCAGTGAGGTTTGTATTAGATGGCCACAATTATAATGCAGTTCTTTCAATTACCAGATTCTAACCTTGTTAGTTAATCTTGAAGCAACAAGTGCTTTTCTTCCATCTGATTTTCTTGACAACCCATTTCCTGTGTTTGATTTGACTGAGTACTGTGATTCTTCTAATCCTGGGGTGTCTACATATGGCCCGCAGGCTGGATTCAGCCCACAGAATCATTACATCCAGCCTGCCAGGTGTCTGACAAGTAACTGGAAGTTATGGGGGCTTAGGCAAGAGAGAGTGGCCTGCAGCAGCCCTGGTTGCCCCATGACTGCTTGGCAGAGCAGGAACTACCAGCAGTGTGTGCCCTGGGACAGAGCATCTGGCCTGCAAGGAGTCCCTGTCACTTGGGCATGAGATAAGAATGACACTTGTTCTAATTAAACAACAACAAACCCTGTATGGCTCATACTAAAGCACACCATGATTCCTCATAGCCCCTGGCCTGGTCAGAACTTCTAAATCTACTAGGAAAAAAACTTGAATTCCAAATTAGAGAAAGCAGTAGGGCCAATAGGAAATTTCTTCCTTCTGTGCCAAATCTCAGTGGGGACTTTCCAGTCTTTCTTTTATCGGAAAAGACAATTAAGGTTCCTGTAGAAAACTAAGTCTACAACTAAGAATTCTCCAGATTGATGTGGCCCATTACCCGTCCTTCAGAAGGCAAGAGCATGGATTTAGTTTGCTTTAAAAACAGAGGGAAAGGTTCAGTGCTTTAAAATAGTGTCCAAGGGACAAATTATTGCTATGAACTGAAGTCTAAAATTTTTCATGTTGTTGCTGGTGAACATTTGTTTAGTTTCCACTGGCAAAGTTGCTAGAAAAATAATTGATGTAGTTATTGTCAGTACTTGGGAAAAGTCTCCATTTCCACCTCACTGTTTCATTAGAACCCAGAAACATTAGCTGAGCCTTGCGGAGCTAGAGCGCAAAGTTTACCTATATCAGGTTTGTAATGTAATTTGTGGTTTGAAAAAAGTTGATCAGTTAGCACAGCAAGGGTAATAGAAGTCTGCCCAATGTGAATAGCTTAGATTAAAAATTGGAAATAATTTAACGCATATTTATTTCTCTTCACTATGACAATAACATTTGGTATTTTATTAAAAATGTAAAGTGCCAAATATAATGTGTTTTGGTTTTTTTTAATGCTAGACTCCTTTTAATAGTGAAGAGAAAACCAGTCACAGAATAGCCTGAGAGCCAAGCAGTTTACCCTGAAATCCCTGCCATATTTCCACCTCAAGTTTTTTCCAAAAAATATTTTATCACATTGATGTAGTTGTATGGAAACTGTTTATTTTGTTAGGGTGCTTTCAGATTTTAAAGTACGTGTCAGCTAATTTGTTTAAAAAGAAGCATTCTGCATCTTATTTAGCCAATATATTTTAAGTGAAGAATAGAGTACAGATTCTTCATATAGTTCCTTTGCATTAACCATACCTAATCAGTAAATGATGGAAAGTATTGTGCAAATAATAGGCATTATTTGAAAGACTGGGTTTTATAACTTTAGCTTTCAAATTAGAACAAGAATATTTTTTGGAAGTGAAACTGCAGAAGTATTTTAAATGCCCAGATGTTCAAGACTGTAGATATATATTACATTTTACTTAGTGCCTTTGATACAAGGTCTGAGAGAAGGTAATAGGATATGGTACAGCAAAAAAACCAAGAACACAGTAACCTGTAATATAAAAAACAAAGAGTCAATTATTAGTAATCCTGTGTTTGAACAAAATAACATACCAGTTCCTTGGTTATATCTGTAGTATTTGCAATGCATGCTAAGACTACAAAGACTCAACAGAGCCTGAGATGCAGCATATCCATTTCATTCTTTAGTTGGTAGGAAGTGGGGCATGAGGCTCTAACTTTCTGTTGTGTGAGTTGTTACCATCTTACTAGGAAGGATTTTGATATGGGAACTGGGAAAAAACTGTTAAGAGCAGAGTCTTACTGATGTAGTTCCTTCTCACATCTCCCATTGCTCTAGGTGGAAGAATTCCTGCTACTTCCCTCCTAGCTGGCTGAAACTAGAAGGCCAGAAGTGAGGCCATGGTTCCTCCTTGCACATGCCCACCGATTTCCAACTTGCCAGTATCAGAGGAAGAATAGTGGTTCGATGATGCTTACTCTGTTTCATCCTTCCGCATTGTGATGTGTAACTTGTAGGGGACAATTTATATGTAAGACAAGATGTGATCTTGACCAAAGGAAAGAGTGCATAATACATGTTTTAGAAAACAGCTAAGTTCTCCTAAAACACATTTTTTAAAGGAAGAGGTACATATATTCTGTGAGCCCTTTGAGGCAGGGTTATCTTTTGGTTAGTCATTTATACCTCGCTGGCAACATTGTAATATAAAGAAGTGGTTTTTACACCAAATTTACCTTTTTTTCCCCATACTGATCTTCTTAAAAGAAGTGATATCTACTGCCCAGGCATAGATGGATAGGTTTCCATTTATTTTCATACCAAATGTGTGAGTGTTGTCCTGGCTAGCATCTCTCCTGAGCCTGTCAAGTATTGAATAAGTACAAAGACTGCTCCATCCTCTGTTGAATGTGTCCTGTGAATAAATAGGAGGTTTTGGGGCTGTCAGTACCTTATTCTGAAGTGGGGCATACTCGTGGATGAGGAACTCATAAGAGGAAAATATTCATGGCAATCTTTTTATTTCTTTAAAAAGAAAAAGGGAAACTAAGGAAAAGGGAAAAACCCTTGGGATGGTAAAGCATATGGAAGATCAGGGGCAGATCCAGGCAGAGCGTACTGGTGTGCTTGCACCCCACTTTGATTCCTACTCTACCCGAAGTTTAAAACCAGCTGCTTGGTTATGGCAGCAGCATTTCTTATTAGTCAGTGCTGAGGGAGTCCAGTTCATAACTCATTATAATCTACCTGATCCCTTCTTAACTCTTCATTCTGTAGCTATTAATGACCCTATCTTCTTTTCAATCCTGAAGTTCCACCAGTCAAGCTATCTTTTGTTCTGCAATTCTTCAGTCTATTAGCTGCTTCTGGTAATGAAACTCCTGTTTCACAGCCCTGCAGATTGTTTTTAATTAATTCCAGTGAAATTATATTTGTTTGTGCTTCAATCTGAAACTGAACAATGAGCCCTAGGCCTCTAATAAAGCTTCTAGTTTTATTTTTATGTGGGGAAACATGTGTTGTTTTATACGTGACGATGCACCTTACCATCTGCACCTACCTTTTCAAAATTCTAGATCTACCCATATAGGAAAGAAATGGTGTGTGCATATTCATGAGGCCTCTTGGCACTTCATTTGTGCTGTTCAAATTTCTCAGCAAGCTTCTCACACACATTCAAAACTAGCTCATTCTTTTGAGTGAAGAAATGAGTGTGGAAAGTTTGCTTGATCATTGTAACAGTGGGCTCCCTGCTCAGACGGTTAAGGCTTGTTAAGCATAAGTCAATGAACATAGTTACTTCAGGAGTGTCAAATTCATCTGGCCCCAGATCCAGTGCCCGCTCTGGGATCCGTGATGCATGCAGTGCGCATTGCAGAATGGCTGGAATTGGTGCGGTATGTAGCGCAGGTGCTGGACTGACGAGAGCAGGTGCCACACTATGTGCAGTGCCCACCCCAGCCACGCTGCACCATATTCCCAGGTTCTGCCCTGCATGTGGTGCCGCCAGCAGCTGGTCCAAGACTTTGCTGTTGGTAACACCTGGTTCAACTGGTCTGGAACCCAGGCACACCTTGCAATGAAAGATCCCACTCCTTGCAACTAGTCCTGTAGACAATCTCAGAGAAAAAAGGTAACTCACCCTGCAGTAACTGTGACTCCTGGATGTGTTGTTTACACGAACTGTATGACCAGTCCTCTGTCCCTGTTACTCAGTCTGGCTCCCAGGGATTCTTACTAAGGATTTACTGAGCATGGATTGCGATCTTTCCCATTTGGGGTTATCCTCACAGCAAACTGTACAGCTAGAAAGAAATTTATGGGCAGCACTACAAAAAGTGGCTTAACTCCCTTCGAGTGTATAGCCCATACGACTTGCAGGAAAGGGGATGAAAACACATGTTGCTAAAAGAAATGGTATTAAGAAAACCAAGGGAGAGACTTGAGAGAAGTTTTAAAATTACTGATAGTTGGGAGGGAAAGGATAGAAAGATGCAAAGAGTTTGAAAGAAAAGAAAAAATCATGGCAATATAAAACAAAAATAGAAGAATGAAAGGTGTGATATATCAAGAAAATAGATAATATCTTTATAGTTCTTATTTACTCGGATAAGGCAACATAAAGCTTTATACAATAGGTAAAATAATCCTTTTTATAGTTATAAAAGAATGTAATAAAAACTTCCATTTGACTAGCATTTGTTAAATGAAATGCTGTTGGGTCAACCCTGCTTTTTGTCTCTTTTTTTTGTCTTTAATTACTGGTATTAAACACCACACTTTCCCATGATGCTGTGGAACTATCATCAGTATGACATTTACATCGTCTATTTCAAATTGTTAAGAATATAGATTTTTTTTATATGCCATCTGCCTATACCATGTTTTGGATTGGTCAGGCTGTTCATTAGATTTTGATGTCTTCCTTTTTAGTTTCTGAAATTCTTAGCCATACTCATCCATCATTTGTGACTTTTGGCTCACATCCAAACAAATTAAAACTTAATATAAAACACTGGGGAAAAAGTAAGAATCCTTAACAAAACATTTTTATGATGTTTAACTACCAAGAAACATCAAACAGAGCTTTTATCACTATCTATACAGCAACTATTTTGCAAATTTGATTTACCAGTTCACTAGATTCCACTGCTAAAAAGGAACTTTATGAACAACAAATTGCAATGAGAAGTTAAGAAATAAACTTGATTACATTTTTCTCAAGGTTTTTTTGTTGTTGTTGTTGTTTTTTTACTTATTTACTTTGTTTTGACTTTTTGCAGACCCTCTTCACTGGAAATCGAAATTAAATGTTTCTTTATCACTTTTGTATAGAACAAAGCTTAAATCAAATTTAGAATGTCATGCTAATTTGTCCTTAGTTAATAAGGTTTGATTCTTTTTTTTCCAGAATGTTCTGATTTTAATATATTTTAAAGAGGAGCAGCATGTGACTCGGTGCTTATCTATCTTATAGATGCTTTTTTTTCTGTGTCCATAACTGCATGGATTAAAAGTATTCAAGATTCAATCAAAAGACAAACTAATCTGGCTTTGCACTAATGAGCTGGCATGTACTGTGGGATGGATTGGTGTAGGGGTGTTTTTTGTTTGTTTTGCTATGTAGCTCTCAGAGTTACCTGCCCTCGTTTTGGCATGTTAAGTTCCTGTTTCAGTATAGTGCTCTTTGTCAGGTCTCATCCCAACTAGAGGAGTTAGCTTTCTAAAACATAGTTTCCTAAAAAGGCTGACATTCCCTAAGTGATCTCACTTATTCTCCTAGCTTCCACTGCTAGTTTGATCTAATTGGTTCAAAAAAAAGTCTTTCTCCTTGACTCTCCATTCAAGTCATTTGTCTGGATGTCCCAGGCAGTGCAAAAAGGGGATAGACCACGAAGCACCTTCAAAGTGAAATCAAGGTATTTGTGCTAGAGGCAATGAAGAGGGGAGAACCTGTGGGTGGACACAAAAGGAGAAGAGGCTACATGATTGAAGCAACTAGGAAAATGAGCTTTTTGAACAGAAAGAGTAGGGCAAGAATGCATTTGTTAAGGTGGTAGAAAATATTGCAGAAGCTGAGATGAGGAAGTCCTGGATAAAAGCCTTTAGTTATATGGCTTGAAAAGAAATACTTTTTCCTAAAGAAAATTTAGATGTGAGGATTTAGAAAAAGAGCCAAGCCAAAAGTGACATCTAGGTCATGGTCTGAAGTGATTGAGAGGGTGGCAGTGTCTCTAAAGCTTGAGGAAGGAGGGAGAGCAGCGGGCTTGGGGAAAGAAGCCTTAAGAACTTTGACTTTGGCCACTTTTAGTGGAATTGGAAAAAATTGACAGAAAGACTGGCCATGATTTCAGTTCAGACTGGTCTAAAATGGAAAGGTAAGTCTTTGAGTCATTCAGTACTAGCTGAATTTATGTTTGCAAATGAGATTCCTCAAGGGTGAGGACGAAGAACAGCATGTAGTGAAAACTCCCCAGACTTTAGGACAGAGGTCCCCAGTAGTGCCATATGCACCTGGAGTATGGAACTGTTAAGTAATACACCAAAGCCTCACTTAGCATAATTCATTTAGGTGCCATCCATCTGAGCCAGTTATTTTGAAATAAGTGCCTAAGGATATGGATTTTTTTTAATGAGGAAAGCAAATGTGAAAAATAGTAAGCAAAGAATGAGAGCCAGCCAGTCAAAAAAAAACAACCCTGCTCTGAACTACTGTTGCTGAGAAAATGATCTATTTGATTGGACTGTCTCCTTGTGGCCTTATACATGGAAGCTGCAAGCTTTACAGAATCATAAAATTATCCATAACCTATTCATCAGAGAACACCTTTCAATGGTTTTTGTTTTATTTGAGGGGAGAAAGCTTCAATTAAGTTACTTGGTAGTCTCATTGATATGGCTCACAGAGAGCAGCATTGTCCACTTTTCCACTACCCTGGATAAGAAAAATCTGTGATATTCTTCCCACCAGCTACACCCATGTGTTTAAAATATCAAAAAGAGGAGCTGAAAGACTATGCACTTTCACTCAGGAAAGAATGCAAAACTGGCCAAAAGAAAATGGTTAGAACCCAAGTGTGAGATGCTTTGAAAGGATAACTTGGAAAAAGCAATACAGCTTGCTTTTTTTCTAAAACCGTCCAGGAAACATGTAGTGGAAGAGTTTAAATTGTTTTTAAAAACACCTATTTTAGTGAATTAGAAATAACTGCCAAAGCTTTGATTGTTTTAAATAAAACCTTACCTCTGGATCTTGCAGATATTTACTACTGCAATGTTTGGTTTTGATAAAATATGCTTACTTGAATTGTAAGTGATTGTTGACACTATCACCTAACACCTTATTTTTTAAGACCTCTTTTAGTGAGGGGTCATGAAATTGGTTGTCTGTTAATTACTATGAGAGCAGGCGGTCCATACGTTGCTGAGCTGAGAACTGTTATAGATCTGCCTTATAGTTATTGCCTTGTTCAAATTTCCTAATATATTAGTGAAATAAAAGAGTAGACTAGGGCTTTCCAAGTGACTTAGAATCTATAGGAGCTAGTGGTTAGAGTTCGGGTTTGGGAATTTGGAGACATGATGAATTCTAACATCAGCTCCAGGGCTAACTTCCTGTGGGATCCAAGTCAACCACTTATCCTGTCTATGCCTCAGTTTCTTCATCTGTGAAACAAAGATAATGCTGTCTCCTAGCCTTTAGATGCTTAGGTAGTGCTCTGATGTATGTAGCTTAGAAGCATTCTTTCTTTTCTGGAAAAGTAATGTGCTTTTCAGCTACCTGACCAGTTGGCTTAGACTAGTTCTTCAGTTTCTTGGGCTCCCTGAACTCCAGTTCTGTTTTTGTTATTTGGAAATCTTGGCTCAGTCCTATTTAAATTTTATGTTCAAGCTCTTAGAAGCTAAATGTTAAATGTTTTTGGGAAAATTCCAAAATGTTAAGCTCTGTTTCATCAGTTGCTTTGCTACATGCTTCTGATAAAGGTACGTGCATTTCCTCACCTCAGGGTTTGCTGTGAAATCTGAAAATTCAGGCTGTGTCACTTTAATATACAAACATACCAAGCAACACAAAAGCATTAAAATCAAAGCTGTGCTGTTATCTCTACAGCCCAGGAGCATTTTCAAGGAGCTTCTAATGGAAAAGCAAAATAATTCCAGTTGTATCTTTGAAGTTTTGTGGTGTGATATCATAGCTGTTTAATGTACACTGTGCTCTTAATGTAGAGAGAAATTGCAAAATGAAACGGACACAAGGAAACTGTTGGAACATTTTAGCTAGTCTCACTTTTTAGAGTTTGTGGGTTTGATTTCAATATGAACTAAACCCAGCTGTGCCTGTAACTTTCAGGGTGTTACTAATAAAGCATAATAAATTTAGGCATATGGTAGTTTGATATAAAGAGATACGAAGATATAGAAATTGCTGAATGTGATTATTATAATGTATACTTTACTGGTGATACTTAAAGGTTTGTGGCATGTCTGTTGTTACAATCTATAACTATACTGCATGATTGCAGCAGAATTCTGAATACCTAACAGAATATATCTGGTTCATTTACTACTGCATATTACAATGCAGTAAAACTGACCTTTGCTTGATCAAATGAAACAGTTGCATGCTAGTTATGTTTGGTTCATTCAGAGATAGTCAGAACACCTTGAAGCTGATGGCAGGTGCTCGGGGCTAGGGAACATAGGGGTTGGGGGAGGTACAACTTCTCAAACAGTCTGCAATACAGAGATTGAATTTCTGTTATACAGAGACTGAAACAAAAGGAGCACATAAAGAGTGCAGATGATGTCACAGCTGCTGGTGACCGTTCTTCAGTGTTTAAAAAAATGCCGTGTAAAAAGGAGATAAAGATTAGTTTAGATGGCCAGCCTCACTTTCTCTCCTGTGTCTGGCCCTCCTTTTCTGGGGGAGAGGAGAGAATGCCACACCTTGGAAAAATGCTGATTTAATGGACCCTGTACCTTCTTCACCTGTGCACTATCTTGGTTTGGCCTTGCATGCAGGTAGTTTTAAGCATGTATATATATGCATGCACAAATTCAGAACAATTCATGCATGTACAGTTGCTATGGACTTAAATTTGGGTATGTATCTTTGAAGGCAAATTTAGGTGCAGTCTGTTTAAAATGTCTATGTCTATACCAACAATGTATGGGAGTGCTGATAATGTAGAGAAGGGAATGGTGCAATGTTTCTGCATAATGAAATATCTCCAAAAGATGAGGCGATATTGGGGGTATCTTCTACTATTTATGGATTTTAATTTGCTGCTTTTCTGAGAGAGAAAAGTTCTTGTCTCTGTAGTTTGTTTAATGGAGTGTATATGCTGTTATAGGTATTTCAGTTAGTAATGCAATTACTGGCTGTCACTAACCCTGCCCACACTGGAAAATTGTGTGTTGCTTAGCACAGGGTATGTTTTAAGCTTTTTTTAATTCACATTTAATACAAGTTGACAAGTACTGTTACTTTGGGAGAAGAAAATAAAGAATCCTAAGTAAAATGTTTTATACTGGCTTCCATCCCATCCAGAAGAGCGCATAACAACTGCAGATGTGACCTCTGCCTGAAAAAGAGTGTTTGTACCCAAAGGCTTGCAAAGAAGAATTTTTCCAACTATTTAGTTGGTCTAATCAATGATATCAGATCTACCCAAAGAACCTTGTCTGCCTATATATTACAGCAGTTACTTTTGAGCTATGCATAATAGCACATTTTTATATGAAATAGTCTTAAGCTGGCCATTCACATATGCTCCCTTCCTAACTTTTATAAAATATAAACTATAATGACATGTAAGGGTCTTTCTGTGATATAGGCGCAAATTGCACCATCTTGTGGCAATCCTACTTTTTGCACAAAAGTTGCATTACAGTCCTCAAGTTCCTTCAGGTGTGATTCAGGAAGGGGCTAGCATCCTGGATATAGGGAGTGTCTCCTTGAGCCCCCAAACTCTGTTAAGCATAGTATAATCTTTAAGTAATTGGATTCCTGAAGCACCTTTATATCTCAGATCTCAAGGACTTCTATGGTGTTTTGCTATATTGCTAAGAAAACTTCTGTGCAGACCTGCTTGAACTATGAAAATGTATTCCTCTTCAACTTTTTCCTATAAATATCCCTCCTTGTGGCCATTATTTTCACCATGATAAAAAGAAAAGTAGCAGCTTTGTCCTGCAGAAGAAGAAACTAGGGGCACTGACAGAAGTGACATTTGTTGTGCAGTTGGACATTTGAAAGCACTCTGCAGCCATGCCCTGACAGAATTGCATGGCTGCCGAGCACTTTCAAAGTATCTGATTGCATGACAAATGAACTCTCATTACATGAGGGTTCAGATGATGGCGCTCCAAAGCGGAGCACTTCCATTAACTTGTGTACGTCCTGGAACACTAGCAGGGCTGGGATGGTGCAGCCCAGCCCCACCCCCAGTATTGTCTGCAAGATGGGAGGGAGAGACTAGAGGGGGAAGAAGCTGCAAGCTGGGGTTTACCCAGCCTCATCTGGAGCAGAGGCAGATGCATTGGAACCCTCTGAACCCCACCCCATCCTGCAGAAAGCACTGGAGCTGGGGCAGGGCTAGGAGACAGAGGTTGCAGGCAGGTAGCTCCCAGGCTGGATCCCCTCCAAAGTAGACCTAGATTTCTCCCACCTCCCCCCCATCCCGTCCCAACCCAACAGCTAACATCTGTTGGGTCAGGGAGGTCATAGTGCTTTCTGGGAAGTCCAGTGACTTAGACCAAGGAGCTACACATCTGTCAGTGCCCTAGTTCTCTGCAGTTGTCCTGTTTTTCTCCCAACATTGCTGATTTCCATTTCCCTCCCAGTTGTCTATCCTAACTCTACAGGCAGCCAGAAAGAAACTGGCAATCCATCAATACATACAGAGCTCTTAAACTGTAACTTTCCTTGACAGGACTTGATGAATACAACTCCCTTTGTGCTGGTAGGTGATCCTCAAAAAGAAAAAAAACTGCTACAGATGATCTTTCCCACTTGCATTCAATTTGCTTCTCAGCCAGTTCTTACTGTTTGGTCTCAGTTCTTCCTTTATCTCAATGTAGTTACTCCAGGTTGAGCGAACGAAAGTAAATCTCAAAGTGAGAAGTGAATTGTAGCATAGGTCAATTTTGCTGGGCAGTTAACTTGTTTGAGAGACAAGGAATGGCCAAGGAATTCTTGTTTTCCGTATGGATCTCTGCCTATTTGAAGCTAAGCTAGGAAGTGCTCTGGCCTATAAACCAGTTGTTTCAAATTTGAAAGCCAGAATTCACTACTGATTCTTTAGTCTGACTTCTTGTATAACACAAGCCGTGGGTTTACCTAACAACCATGTTGCATGGGACACTTAGCACACTTAGATATGGGACTCACTGCCTGGCATGAACTGTGAAATTCTGTATGTGTTGGACCTTTGTCCTATGCTTCATGGATAATTGAGAAATATGGAGGATAAAGAACTCGGTTCTACATAATTTAATCATTTATTCCACTTTTCTTTCTGTTAGGTTTTCATAATTTTGAAAGTGTATTCAGATAGTTCTGTA
This sequence comes from Crocodylus porosus, assembly GCF_001723895.1. Taxonomy (NCBI): domain Eukaryota; kingdom Metazoa; phylum Chordata; order Crocodylia; family Crocodylidae; genus Crocodylus; species Crocodylus porosus. The sequence goes on along the minus strand of NW_017728910.1, from coordinate 7,782,960 downwards.
TAATTGTTTATAAAACACATTTCATCAGGTTATACCTTGATTATGCTCTTATAATATATGATAAGGGACTGAGGAAGGTTTACAGACTCTCTGCCTTATGGAAAAACACTTGCTCATGACAGCAGGGTAGAACCCAGCAAGGGTCGGGACCCGTCTGCTTTTCTCAAACCATAAATAAGTTTTTTCAGTAAAAATTAGTTTTATACTTTCCTTGGAAAGGACACTCCAAAAAAAGTGGAAGGAGAAAGTAAATCTATACAACCCACTACTATATTTACTCAATTCCAAGATGAGGTTTTTTTCCACATTCATCAAAAAAGCTTTGTCTTAGAATTGAGTATCGGACTTCTTCAGCTTGGAGTGTGGGGAGAAGCTACGCAGGAAGCCCCGCTGGACCAGGGACAGTATCAGGTTCCTGCTTGCGGATCCCAACATGCAGGTTCCTGCTTCCAGCGTCTTCTCCGCGCACCATCTCCCTCACTTGCAAGGAGCTGGACAAGGAAGGAGGAATCTGCTCATTGCTGCTGCATCCCCGACCCAGCGAGACTCCCTGCACAGTATCTCCCAACTGCCCCCAGCTAGAGCAGTATGACTCCCAGCTGACACAGGCACAGGAAGAGCCCCATAGTTGTTCCTGACCCACTTCTGCCCTGTGCTGCAAGCAGCAGCTGTGCAGTGAACCTGGCTGAGCCACATTCCTCATCCTAACCCACTTTCAGCCAGTGGGGGAGACCAGGGACAGTGGAGGGGAGAGCCAGGCAGGGAAGAAGGAATCCATGTGCTGGTAAGCTGGGCCTGAATCAGCTGAGGAAAGCATCAGAAGGGAGGCAGGTGGCAGGGGTGGGTGGGTGTATATGAGGTAGGGGGACAGGTGGCAGGGGGCAAGGGGTCAGGGTCAGGCTTCCTGCTTCCCACACTGTTGGACCCACCCTCCCCACTTGCCTCTATGCTGCTGCTTTCCTGCCACAGAAGTGGGGGGAGGAGAGGAATATAAGATGACCCCCCAGTAATTAGATTCTAGACATGGAAAATTATAACAAATACAATTTTTCATGTCTAGAAGCTAATTATTGAGGGAGGGTTCATCTTAAATTTGAGGTTGTCTTGGATTTGGGTAAGTATAGTACATGTAGCAGACCTAGCAGTCAGGATACTCTATGCCTCCTGCCCTGCCTTGCAATTGAATTTAAATGCTAAGGGGTGCACTTCTTCCCAAATAAGTGTGCAGATTTTCTTTCATCGGGACCTATAGAAACAGACACATGCAGCTCAAGCTGTGCTAGCTGAGCAGTCCTTGAGGATTACTTCAGGCCTAAGGGATAATGGATATGACCAAATCAGCATCAGTCGGCATTTTCTTGAGCATTTTTCCACTCTAGGATTGGGCAGTAGAAAGAAGGTGAAGAGACCATTGGCTGAGTGGGCACAGACATTGTCACCACTAGTTATCTCAATATCTGCAAAACACCATTACATAAAGCATCGGTACTGTTAGCCACAGAATTGTCCACCTCAGTGATGATGACCACAGTACCAGATGCCTCTGTCCCGGTACACCTTTGGCAGGTTGGTAAGTTTGTCTTTTTCAAAGATCTATTGTAGCCTAGACCAGGGATTGGCAACTTACTGTCTGGAAGCTGGATTCAGCCTGGGGAACCATTGGATCTGGCCCACATGGAGGGTTTTGGCTGTGTTTTGGCAGCAGGGAACTTCATCAGCAGGGAGAAGTGGCAGCACTAATTCCATAGGGCAAGATCCCAGTGATCAGATAACAGCCAATTTATATAGAGGAGTTGGTATGTGATGAGACTGGATCGGTAGTTGGGCAGCTACTTGAAATGCACTCTGGGCTCTAGCACCAGCCCACCTCAGACCCAGGTTGGATCATTCTGGTCCACGACCGTACAATGTTGCTGCCTGCTGGTCTAAGCAATAGTTATCCTATAGCTCATGAGTGTGTAGCTAAGGAAGTTCAGTCTAGGGCTTTATGGTGCCTGGTTCTTTATCCATGTTCTTTCCTCATTTATCTCTTCCTCTGAGTTCTCAGTGTTGCAAAATTCTGTCTCATCGTATTTACATTGTATTGAATTGATCCTACACTACAGCACTTCGTGGTCCTGAGTACAAGCTGTGAAAGATTTCCCTGCCCTCCTCTTATATCGTTTCAAAGATTACTACCACAGTTTGTTATAGGATGTTGAAGGGGTATTTTGTGGCTGTGTGGGCTCATTAGAGTGAATGCTACTGTGGCTCTTTCAGGGCTTAACATCTATTACGTGGTTGCCTGTGGTTTCAAAGATCTGGACTCAGTGATTTAGGTAGGACTGGAATGAACTGTGTTCTTGAATACAGCTGAATAAACATGCTTTCTTACTGACAGGAAATTCAGAAAGGGATTAACATAATTCCAATAACAGTGCCTTCAAGCACACCATGATGCTCTTCAAGGGTTACCTCCTAAACTGGAGTCAGTATTGCTAGGTCTGCATAGCACTGGGTAAGCTAATTGCATGAGAGCAGCTGTGTGAATTAGTCCTCCCCAAACCACCATGTAGACATGGCTATATAGTGTTTGTTTTAGAAGGTAGCACGTACAGAACAGCATGACATCGTCAAAGGCACCACTGCCAAATACAGTGAGTTTACCATCAACTTGCGATCTATATCTCCCATTGCCGTTCTAATTCAGAAGTATATAAGTCTAAAATTACCTGTGAAGTCTACTGCATTAAATGCACTTTAATTGCAAATGACATCTGTCATTCCAGGGTCTGCTCTAGTACACAAAGGCAACAAAATTTTAAACATCTCATGTTTTCCCAGAGATTGTACAGTGCATGGTTCATTTCACACAAATGTGAATTCCTCCAATTCCTGCTGCATTCAATAAAATAAAAAATGACATTCATCTGCACTGAATAAAGCATACAGAACAGAAGTGTACAGTGCTTGTAAAATTAGTTATTGATACAGCCCCTCAACCAATATTTTCCCATATCATTTTTTCTATTTCTCTTCTGAGTATTTGCTGGAATAAATCATTAGCTTTCCCCATTATTTAAGGGAAGTTTTAGTGACAATAGAAAAGTGTCATCTAATTTCTGTTTTTCCTGCCTTGGTGAAAGTTTATTTATAAAAGTATAGATATTAAGCAAATAGATTTTTATCACTGTTAGTAATGTGTTACTATCATAGCAATCACGTGGGACCACATTTTTTGCAATATGAAATATAAAAATAATGTCCTTGTACTGTCAATCTAGGCCAAATCCTAGCATGGTTACAGTTCTAATGAAAATTTTTCTAATATTTATGAAATTTGGTTTTTTTGCATTTATTTCCATGCTTAAAGTTGATTCATAGCTCATTCACAGTTGCTTCTATATCACTGGTTCATCATAACTAATTATGAGCCAGTCTAAGGGATTCACCTAATAAATTATCTGTAAAATTGGCATCAGTCTTGACACTCCTGTTTCTCTCTGTTTTGGTTATTTATTCAGATATTTTCCCTATGTTCCATTAGAGGTAAATTAGACATTTTGGCAAAGATCTTTACACATGTCTACTACCAAAATATTAGTCTCCTCTGGATGCTTTCAGCCATATGTATTTCCACAGGGGCTAACCAGGCCTCCAGAGCAGCCTAATTTTATTTTGTATTTTTTTGCTTTATAGCCACATATGGAGCCTACGTCTGTAAATTTACTAGGATTTGAAAAATGTTACCTGACCAAGCTTTAGTGTTGCTTTTATTAAGTCTGACAGACATTCTATTTGGGGAGTTATCTTTGCAACCAAATAAGATATATAATTTTTTCTTTTAATGGAAGCTTTAAGTTATACAGAATTTGAATACGCCCTACAGGCAACATGCTATATAGAGCGAAAAGGGCTAGCCTGAGGGCTGCGTGTTTGACCATGTCATAGTAATGGTAATTAGAAAAATTATATATAGGGATATAGGTCTGCTGTATTATACTTTCCAATAACACTCCTTGCAAGCATCTGGTCCTGCTTGTCTATCTTTATATACAGTGAAAGTCTTTAAGCTCGGTGTACGCTTATTACAAATTTGTTTTGTGTTATTTTTTAAACTGGGGGCAGTAATAGATGAAAAATAGGAAAAGAGGGAAAAGAAACATTGCAAGTATAGTAACAAACTTTTCCACAAGCATGTCTTTACATGTCTTTACTGCCTTTACTGTCCGTTGTACTGTGTGTCTGTCTAAATGATGGCTACAACGTTGGACTAGGAAAATTATGATGATAATTAACAGCAACGATTAGTTATGCATTTTTCTTGGTCAGTAATATCAGTAACTCTTGGAGCACTAGGAAAGTTTTGGAGGACTAGAACAAACCTGGTGTCTCAAGGAGAGTTAATGAGATGTCCTGGGTAATTACAGGCATGTCAATCTGACATCAGTCCCAGGAAGAATAATGAAACAGCTGATATGGGTTGCAATTAATAAAGAATTAAAGGAAGGTAACATATTTAATGCAAATAAGCAGGGTTTAAAGATAGATAGATCCTGACAGACCAACTTGATGTATGTCCAGTACAAAGTTGTTTTGATGTTTTAATATCTGGAACAAATGTGCAGGGGAGGGGAAAAAATAATCATGAAAAAAGGAGTATTGCAAGTGCAGTAGCAAGCTAGTGGAAAAATTTCTATTAAACCATTTTGATGAGTTTATAAGTTTGACTGCTAAAGATCAGTGGATTTCAACCTGTGGAGCTGTGAAAGATGACTGTGATCAATTAAAACTATGTGAATACCACATTTACTATTCAAAGGGGTCCGCAGCTCCATTTGAAATTTTTTAGGGGTCAAGAAATGAGAAAAGATTGAAAACCACTGCTAAAGATAATAGTATTGATGTAACATGTTTACATTCCTGTAAGGCATTGGGCTTGATATTGTACAACATTTTAATCAAGAAACTACAAAGACAGTATGGCACATAATAAAATTAATTAAAGACTAGCTAATTATTAAATCTGAAAATATAATTATAAACTGAAGATCGATGAGAGAGTATATTTTAGGAGTCCTGTGCAATAGAATATTTTTATTTGTATTTCAATGAGCTGGAAGAAATATAATCAATACTAATGAAATGACCCAATAATTGGAGAAGTAGTAAATAATGAAAATGTCAAGACACAGTATTGCTTGGTAAGCTATAAAAGTATGCCTTTTTTTGTTCAACAAAAATGAAAGGCTGTATATCTTAAAACTAAGAATGAAGGATGGGCTTATTAAATGGAAGACTATCCTGGGAAGTACTGATTCTGAAACAGACTTGGGGGTTATGATAGATAATCAGCTGTACATGAATTTCTCATGCAATACTGCGGTCAAGATGGCTCATATAATCTCTGTATTTGATCAAAATGAGTCCAGTACTGGAATGCTGTGTCTATATCTGGAGTTGCCATTCAAAAAGTTTTTTGAAAAAATGAATGTTTCAAAAAATCATCACAATAACTAATCAGGGACTGGAAAACATGCCTACTAGTGAGAGAAACTCAAAAAGCAAAATCTGTTCAGGTTATCAAAAATAAAGGTAAGAAGGTGATTTTTATCACAGTGTGAAAGTATCTTCATGGAGATCAGAAATTTAATAATGTAGAACTCTATGGTTGAGCAGATGTAGTTATAGAAAGATCCAGTGGCTGAAAGTGCATGAATAGATTGAGACAAGAAAAGAAGTGGATATCTTTAACAATGAGGATAATTAATTAAGCATTGGATCAACTTACTAAGGCTCCACCCCTGGAAACTTTTAAATCATGATTAGATGTACTCCAAAAAGAGGAATTAGTTCAAGGAAGTTCTGTGGCCTGGGTTATGCAGGAGGGTCATATAAGATTGCCACAATCTGTCTTTATAATTTGTGAATCCATTAATTAAAATTTTAGATTTTGGGGTTCTTGTGCATTTCTACTGTTTACAAGTATGACCTGGCAAGTCACATAACCTCTGAGCTTCAAGTTGCCAATCTGCAAAATGGCTGGTTTTGCAGGGTCATGGGAAGGAAGCTATGTCGTAGGGAGCTTGTATCCTAATTTTTGTATAATGATATATCCAGGTGAAAGGTGCTATGCAAGGATGTTATTAGCAAAACATGCAGAATTACTGTATTATATTTCACCTACTTCCATCCTTTTTCCTTAATGTCCTACAGTAGAAGCAGATATTATCTGATGCAGAAAAGCATTCTTATATGAGCTTGATATTATATAATACATTTCAGGGAGATGGGACTGGAGCAGGTAATGTTTATATTACAAATTGTGAAAAAAACTTGCTTCTCATTCTAGGGCATTTAAGTAAACAACCAGTTTAAAGAAAGGGTGACAAGTCTCCTCTTGGGGAGAAAGCTAAAACATAATTTAAAGCCATAAACCATCAACATTTAACCTTTTCTGTTTTACCTTTTTCTATTTTGTGTTGTGGTTATTTGGAAGTGCATAGAGCTATAAATCCACATATAGACAATGTCAAGGAAGATCAAGTTATCTGTGCTCAAAGCAGAAAGTCAGAGCAAAACTACAACAGATGGTCTTTTCTTTCCATTTCATGGACACCAGTTCTCACTGGGCAATTCATTATTTTCTACAGTTGAAGCAGCTGTGGATTACTGTAATTATGGATTTAATATATCCCTGACAGTCCAGTGTGAATACTAATTCAACTTTACATGTCTCCTTGGAACCAGGTTAATTTTGTCCTGATTATATGACTTCTGATTAACTAAAAACTTTATAAAGCTGGTATTGCTTAAGGTTTTCTCCTGCTGTCATCCTGTACACTGCTTGCAGGATGACAGTGATGTTTTTAGCATATGTTTTTGTGAAAGCCATAAAACTCCCAGGTGTTTAATACCCATTTATGTAGCCCATTTTGTAATGAACAACTTGTTAGTCTAAAATGTTGAAAACTGTTTTTGAAGGTTTCTAGTTTAGATGCACGCTTATCAACTATAAACGGTACAGTCCTAATGCACATTGAATACTGCATCAATATAAAACAACATATTTTTCTCTAGTTAAAAATAAACTAGAAACTTTACCAGTATGCTAGGTGCCTAGCACTGTATTCTTCTGTATAAGACTGAAGCAGAAACAAATGGAATTTCATTAGAATGAATTAAAACAGTCTGTAGGGTTGTGAAACAGAAGCTTCAGGAGCTGCTAACGGACAGCAGAATTGCAAAACAAAGGATAGCTTGCCTGGTGGAACATTGAGACCATTAAAAAGAAGAGAGGGTCATTAATACCTGTGGAATGAAGAGTTTAGAAGGGATCAGGTGGATTATAATGAACCATGAAGTCAATTGACTCGCTCAGCACTGCCTGACTAGAAATGCTGGTGCCGCTGCCAAGCAGCTAGTTTAAAATTTGGGGTGGAAAAAAGAATCAAAATAGGGTGCAGGTGTGCTAATGCAGCCTTCCTGGATCCACCCCTACTCATAGGTATTAAATTTAGTATTCCTCATAGTTGTAAAGTAAGGGAAATATAGCACTAGCTTTGGTAGTACACAATTTGGGATGCACAAGTCTCAACACCTGCAAATAGAGAAAAATGGAAGGCTTCTTTACAACACTCCAGAGTAGCACCATTAAACCATTCTGGAATGCACTGGTGGGATTTGTTAGGCTATTTGGCTTTTTTTCGTTGATGATCTGACAACCTTTATGAAACGGGTAGACTCATTCAGACAGATAAATTGTGTGACCAGAGAAAGTAAAATATGCAGCGAGTACTCCAGCAAGTCAAAGCCTTTAAGTTTCATATTAAAATGTTTTGCTATTTATTCTAAATGTGTGAAATGTATACAATTCTTTCACATTACAAATAGGGTCATTAAAGGTACTGGTGAATGTATTCCAGGTAAAATCCTTTATATCAGAGGTGTCCAGTGGCAGCCTGTGAGGGTTTAATTTGTGGGCCCACAAGTTTCCACCTAGCTGTAGCTCCCCTTAACCCTCAAGCTGCAACAGCAGCGAGGGCCTCCAGGCTCCCACTCCTCCTCTGGCTTCCATTCCCTGGCCCTGCCGCAGGGCAGTGATGCAGCACAGCTCCCGGTTGTAGATAGCCCAGAGGCTGGGGACCTGAGTGTTAGGCTGAGGCGCCTGCACAGTGCACAGCATGGGAGGCAGTGGCTCATGCTGGTACGGCTACCACAGCGTGTTGCCCTGGCCACTTAGAAGCTGGACAGGCTTGCTTTATATGTACGCTGTACTGAATACATTTGAGTGAATGCAAAGCAAAAGCTAAAACTTCTTTAGTTTCTATTTCTTAAACTGTGAAGATTTGCAGAGCAAGAGCATTTGGCATTTGTAAGAATTTTCACTTACCAGCTTTTTAAAAGCTTTTCAAAGTTTAATGGGGAGTCGGGGAAAGTAGAAGAAAATATAAACTGAAAAGTTTTCATGATTGAAATGACCCCACTTAAATAAAAGCTTTTAAGATGATGCCATTCCAAGCTGTTTTTCCTGATTTCCTCCCCCCATCTCTATCTCTAATGAAACAAACCTACCCAGTTAAAGTGTTTGTTTCATGCCTCTTGCTAGAGTTAGTCATGATCTTGAGATCTCTAACATAACTATGGGAATAAAGGGGACTTTTTCAAATCAGTGTCAAGAGGAGCTTTCATGGAGCACTTTTTTCCCTCATGACCTTTAAAATCCTTTCAGAAGAATCCAGGCACAAATAACAGGGTGATAATCAACAGGATGTCCGTATTTCTTAATGATCCACCTTTTTGGTTATCTCTATGTTGGCTTATAGAGTTTTAAGTAATACTTGAGACAAGGGGAGGTCATTAGACTTAGCAAGAGTGGGAAGCAGTGCCCAGTGCAAGGAAATGAATTACTAGAAATGTGACATTAAGAATTGGGAAAAGATACAAAGGGTTGAGTAAGGAGGGAGGATATGTCATCAGTCTTGACTGCTTTACCCTCTGCTTCCCTGTATTAGATGATATAATAAATCACTTCAGTCTCTTATCTCTGCTTCTGCCTGTAGAAAAAGAGAACCTTGCTCTTGTTGCTTCCCTGTGCCTATGGTAGAATCATTGCAGTAATTCTTTTCCACATGGTGCTTCAAGTTGGTTATTATCATTTATCTCAGGTCAATGGTTCTTTATTTTGCATTTTGATCCATTGTTAAAATGGAAAAGTGTTCCAGATCCAGTTATAAAGTGGTTGGGATGGTCTAATTATGGAAACTAAAGGAAAAACCATGTGCACATGATAAAGCAGACAAGATTCTAGAGTGCTAACTTGAGACACCAAGAATGATCTTCAGAAACATTTTTGGCAAACCAGGGAGATATGCAGAATTTCTTTCTTCTAGGCTGGTGCCTGCCTTACTGGTACAGGAATGGAACTTTAAGTGCCAAATAATAGACCTGTGCAAATAAGGAAGTATTCAGTTCGGATTTGGCAGATCAGGAGGACAGTGATTCAATTCAGAGGTTCGGGTCACTGTCCCGAACCAGTTTGGCTGAATCTTGGCTTCAAAAGATTCAGCACTGATTCGGAGAGATTCAGTGATTCGGCCATAGACTATAATGGGGAATCACTGAAACGTTGTCATTTTTGGCAGATTTGAATGAAAACAGCAGGGATGGTAGCTCCTTCCGAGTGCATGAAGCGTGCCAGGTTTCAAAATGATAGGTTCAGGGATTTTTGGGAAAGTTTGCCTCAAACTGTTGAAAGCAAAACGTATGTCATATGTGTATTAATAGTTTCATAGTTTCATAGTTTGTAGGGTTGGAAGGGACCTAAGCAGATCATCTAGTCCGACCCCCTGCCATGGCAGGAAAGAATACTGGGGTCAAATGACCCCAGCAAGATGTTCATCTAACCTCCTC
>NW_017728910.1:7734575-7772864 GCF_001723895.1 Crocodylus porosus | reverse complement strand
GCCTGCCCTGCTGTCCCCTGATCATACGAGTGGCCCTCCTCTGGACCCTCTCCATGCTGTCGACATCCCTCTTGAAGTGCGGTGCCCAGAATTGGACGCAGTACTCCAGCTGCAGCCTGACCAGTATTAAGGCAGAGTGGGATGAAAACAGCAGGGATGGTAGCCTGTAACAGGGGGCCTTCTCAGTGCTGGTTATCTCTCGGCCCGCCCACCTGTTTTTGAGCCAACCACCCGCCCCTCTTTCATCTGCCACGCCTTGATGGAAAACCAATTCAGATGTTATCCAGGCAGGTGGCTGCACATTTAGGTGTCTAGAGGTTCCATCCATTCCGCAGCTCCGTACCTTCCGTACGCTGCGACCCATGCCTCGCTAATTGCACCTTTCATCCCTTCCAGCTATGGTCCTCTCTCTGGGACCTTTGGCTCCCCCTTCAGGCCAGTCAGAATCACAAGCCTCTTGCTCTGGGCGTTCCTCTCAGTAGGCCCCTGGCCCTTTGACCCCCCTTTGGGTCCTGGCTCCAGCATGGACCAGTCATGGGTACCTCTGATATTTTTTTTATTAGACCAAGTGACTAGTTGGAGAAATATATCTTAGCAAGCTTTTGTGGTTTAAAAACCCTTTGTCAGGCTTTTGGGGTTTAAAAACCCTTTGTCAGGCTGTGGTGGTACACACACCAATCTGCGGTTGGTGTGTGTACTCTTCCTGGTTGGAATGAATAGTAAAGAAGCTAGAGGCTGGGCTGCAGGCAGGAAAGCCAGTCAGTGAAAATGTAAATTGAGGTATCATGGGGTGAGAAACAGGCTGGGGGGGGAGGAGTGTGGGAAGAGGGATGTAGCAGGTAAAAATGGAGAGGTACCTGGGGTGTTGGATGTTGAGTATGTTATAGTGTGTCATAAATCCAATGTCTGCCTATATTGAGTCCATGAGTTTCTGTATCTAGGAGGTTGATGAAGTGAAGTTCATAGGCTCGTCTGTTAAAAGTGTTTTGTAAATTCAGAACAAGCACTGAACCTTGCTAACCTCATCACCAGAAGCAAACTTCCTATGCCCTAAAACGCACCAAATGGATCCAGACCATGCCATGAAAAGAAATATAAAACCTGCCAATTTATCTCCAGTACCCCACAATTATTACACCCCACAACAGAACCGCCACTACTTCTTACAGCTGCACCATCAGAAAAATTATATCTCATCCAGTGCACTAAATGCCCTGATGGAAAATATGTAGGAGACACCAAGCAACAACTGTGCACCAGAATGAATGCACACTGGAAATCTGTTACAGACAAGAATACCCAACTACCCGTGAGGGCACATTTCTCACAAGAAAGCCACTCTGTCTCCAGACGCTCAGGCCTGATCCTCAAAGGGAATTTACAAACCACTTTTCACAGATGAACATATGAACTTCACTTCATCAACCTTCTAGATGGAGAAACTCAGGGACTCAACACAGGCAGACATTGGATTTATGACATCCTGACCAACATCTGACTCCCCAGGTACCTCTCCACTTTTACCTGCTACATCCCTCTTCCTCCCCCACCCCCAGCCTGTCCTTCACCCCCTGACACCTCAATTTACATTTTCAGTAACTGGCTTTTTTGCATGCATACCAGCCTCTGGTTTCTTCACTATTCATTCCATCCAGGAAGAGCAGAGGGCCTTCCCAGTGCGGGTGAGATCCTGGCCCACCCACCTGTTTGAGCCAACTGCCCACCCCTCTTTCGTCTGCCATGCCTTGATGGAAAACCAATTCAGCTGTTACCCAGGTGGAAGGCTTCCCCTTTAGGCCCCTGATGTCTAGGGGTGATATCCGTTCCACAGCTCCATACCTCCCCTAAACCGTGGCCCATGCCGCGCAGATGGCATCCCAGGCAGCTAAGCTCACATAGAGCCTCACAACTCCACTGCAGCCAGCAAGCATCAGGCATCTCAAAGATCTTACAGGTCTGGGATTTCTTAAGCCAGGACTGCATGCATGTGGTGGCTGGAGGTTATAAGGAGCCTTCTACCCACCTTTCACCAGGGAGGTATGCAGTCCTGGCATTTCTTGGGGGCTGCCATACCATCAGCAGTCTCAGCAGGCCTCCTGACCCTGGCAGCATGCAGTTTTAGGTCATGCCCATGACCTGGAGCCTCCTTCTTCCTCGTAGTCCCAGCCCATACCTCCAAGTTCATCCTGTTTGGGAGCTCAGCAGGGAGATTTTCTGCTCCTGCTGGCTGGTGGTAAATTAAACTGCTGCCTCTAGCTCTGAGAGCAGGGCATTAAATGGTTGTCAAAGAAAATTTAAAAAAAGCAAATAGGTTCGAAGTTAGAAGGGTGGCACTCACTCCATCTGCATGTGGCACTTGGGGAAACCCAGCAACAGGAGATTCACCTTCAGAAACATCAGCTGCTCCACCAAACCAGGATTCAAGGAGGTGCGGTAGGTTTTCACAACATCCCCAGCAATGCTGAGTACCCTCTCGTTTGGAATGCTGGTAGGTGGGCGGTTGCCAGATCCTGCTACATCTGGCTGTGGGTTGCCCAATAGGCCAAGGGGTCACAGTACAGTGGCTCCACATCCTCAGAGAACTAGGTAGCCACCAGATACTCCACACTACCTGTCTGAGGCTGGGGTCTGGTGTTTCTGGACCCCACCATTGAAGCAATGCCCTTGGCCCACATTGGCAGTGGCTGTTGTGAAGGAGACTGGCTGGTGCTAGGAGTGCTGGCACGGGAAAGTGGATTCCCGTCTTCCACGTCCCCCCCACCTCTGCCCTTTTGCCTCCCTGACTGTTCACTGGCAGCTCCATCCAGTGATCAAGGGTGTTGCTGGCGCACATGCTCCCCTTCACCCCCGGGTCACACATGTCTGCCAGCATGTGGACTATATTGGACCTCAACGGATCCAGACATTTTTGATGCCATCCTTCAGCTGCTTCGCCAGTGCTTGCACCTCTGTTGAAAGCAGCTTGCCCCAGCCAGGAACATTGATCCCTTGGAACTTCTCCATTTGGTTCTCAAGCTCCCTCACTACAGGAATCACCTGGCAAGGAGGGCATTGCCACAGCTGAAGGTCTCAGTGGCCTCGAGAAATGGCTTGTGGACAACCAATATCTAGGAGATGGTATCTCTGTCCATTTTGTTAACAGGGCCTCTGATCCCAATCTCTCTGAGCAAGGCCATCTCACGGATGGCTTTTTCTTGCTTGACCAGCCTTTTGTGCATCAGGTATGTGGAGTTCCACTGGGTCTCCACATCCTGCATGATTTAGTGCTGTGGGATGCTTAGCTCTGCCTGTTTGTCCCACTGCATCTTGCCCTCCTTGATGCTCTGGTGGAAGTAACCCACCACCTTCCTGCATCTTGAAATGAGCTGCAGGCGCCATCACCCTCAGCCCTGTCTTCTATCTGTAATATATTGCAAAAGTGTATCCAATCCTTTCTAAGAAGAGAGACTAGCAAAAGAGTGAAGCGGCTGACTAGGAAGCCAGCTGCTGCATCCAGTACCTTTCACACGCTGTTGCTTCCTGAAAGACAGCTCACAAAAGGGATAGAAGGGCTTCACACAGAGCCTTATATGCTGTTTCTATGTCCTTCCCCCAGAGCACTGTAATTGGAAGGGAACTCAGGGAAAGGTCACAGTCACTAGCCAGCTACAGATGTCAATATTGGAGCAGTCTTTCCCCTCCCGCCTTCTCAGTTTCTGTTTCTCCACAAGACTGCCTTTTCTGAATTGCTGAATATTTTTCTGAATCTTTTCCAAATCGATTTGGATGCTTTGAACTGATTCAGAGCTTTTTATGGATCTCCTGATTCGATTAGATTCGATGATTCAGCTGCCGAATGGAGCCAGATCTTCTCCAAATCAAATCGGCAACCGAAGCGTCACACACCCCTACCAAATAATAAGGCAAGCTTGCTGGTTTTCCCCAACAAGCATCCTTCCATAGACAATGCCTATATGTAGCTAGTTTCTTTCTCTGTGCCTCTTCCTAACATCTTGAAAGTTAAGATGACATAAAATAATAACATGAAAAGTCACACCATCAACTGTCATGTAGATTTCATCCTCTTTGTGTGAGGGAAGATTGCACAGCCACTCTCAAGTTTAGTGTGAAATCATTATTTCATACGTTTAACAAAATATATGTGGAAAGATTTCCCTAATAGCTAGTGTTGTTTCTTGCTCACATAGCCTTTTGTGTTGTTTTGTTTTTTAAAGCTCAGTGAAAAATTCAGTGCTTTCCATTTAGAAGACAGTAATATCAGTGGAAGTTCTGTGTGTGCATGAAAATAGCACCCCCATCCTAGCTTTTTGTTTAACCACCATGTAAAACCTTCAGATCCTGGGTATCAAAACCCATCCGTTTATGAAGGCATTCCTCTTTACCCATACTAAAAAACTGTGGCTAAAATTTAACTTCAGAAAGGAGCAGTGTTTAGTTCTTGTTTGTGTGTCTGTGTTCTTGAGTTGTGGGTTTAAGTCACAAAATCAAACTTCATGAAGTCAAAAGTTGCTGTAAGTAATTTGAGCGCTCAATAACAATAATAGTTCACCTGCAAGTGCAGACCATATATGAAAGTCTGAGTTGTTGCACAGTATCAGGTATCCTGTTATAATACTGGGTAAAAAACCACGCACGCACAGTGAAATTATACTGTGGTAAGGTAAGTAACATATTTATTGATAGTTATTATATGCAAGATGGCTGAATAGTACATGGAAAATCTACATTCAGATAATGTACCTGCTGGTCCTTTTTTCTCTATTGAATGTTGCCATTCTATCTGGAAAAATATAAGAGGAGGAAGTCTCCACAGCATGGAAGTGGAAAGTTTAAAGTTGATTCCTTCTAGCAGATACTTTCCTTTTGGCCCAGGAAAACTTCTAGTTTATTGGTGGCAGTTATGTAGCCCAAGCTAATATTTCCCCTTATAAATAAAACTGATGATTCTCCTACTTACCATGTAGATGAAAATGTCACTTTCAGAGTGTTTCTCTTATTGCTTAGTGAAGGTGCCAAACTAATATCAACAAAAGATGAAGCTCTCCTGCCAAGAAATGTGAAGAAAAAACTGAACATTGTCTTGATCCTGGGGAGAGCCTGAGAATCTTTGAAAGGAGTGAAATGCATAGCAAAAGAAGATGCAATAAAGTGTAGGAAGAGACTTTTTCGGTGATCCATCTAAGGGTGCATAATTAGCCCATAACAGAAAAAAATACATTTCAAGATGAAGCCCATGTCTCCTCTCATCCCACCCAACAGATGCAGTTACTGGGCAGACAGGGGGAATTAGAAATGTACAAAGTATAAACCATCATAAATTTGTGGCTTTGGCTTTTTCTTTGCAAACTATTTGGGAGGGGGCCTGGGGCTTAGGGTGGGCAGCCACAGTGGGAGGAACTGTCGCCCATGCAGGGAACTGGCAGTGTAATATGTGTTTAGAAATTATGGCCTCCCTTCCAGCTAATTAGATTATTCAGTTGCTTTACATGTTAGCATGCTTATCTTGCCATAACTCTTGTCTGAAACAGTAAATACAGCAGACTCATTTTTCACAAGCCTTATAGGGTGGGTTTGCATTTGCCTTCTTGCTAATCGCATTACGTAATAAAAAACCCTGGCCAATTTTTATATGTAAAACTATTCATGAGTCTGCTTGTTGATTGTTTCTTTCTTCTGTTTACAAGCAACTATTATACTTTTCTGATAAGAGGCTGTCTCAAATGTGTTTGGAAAGGCATATAATCCTGTAGATGATGCTAATGTTCTGCTCCTCCTAACCAATTCATCTGTATAGTCAGCATTAACATTGCCAGCTGTTGCCAGGTAAGAATGAAGGATGGAAAATAAGAGTTTGCAATAATTCTCATATTCACATTTGTTTGAGAGAGAATTGTGGGAAACTGTTTTTATTCTGTGAAGTGCAGTTTAATGAGACTTGCCTTGTTGCCCCACAGGCTTTTGGGAAAGTGTATCGAAGTGTCCAGGTGTCAGAAATAGCCTAGATCATTGAATTTGCTTCTGTGAAAGGTTTTAAATCTTAAACATTGAACAGATTGGCAATTCTAGACCGTAAAATCTTTTGAGGCATAACAATCTATGGAGACTGTGATGTAAATGTAGCAATATGTAACTTTCCTATGCACATGAGTTGACTTTCACATATCAAATACTCTGCTCTTCTGTAGATGGTTCTCACCTACCTCGCTTCTTTCGGTATTTTAAAATTGTTTGGGCAGTACCACACGTAAGTATGGGAAGGATGGGCGCAGTATCCAAAATGTGAAATACCAAGATACCTGGTACATATGAGGTGCTTCCCTTTTCCTGAATTGAACATTAGCAGTGTTTGAAGATCTCTCTCAAGTGACCTATTATCATATTGCAGAAGGACTTCTCTAATCCAGCTGCCAAATGCATTTTTAATAGATTTTAGAACAAGCTTAGTAATTAGCTTTCACTCATTCAACACAAGGATACTTCTGAACAGTCACACTGCAGAAAAGTCAACCAGCCCTCAGCAATCAGTTTTAAGTGTTTTTGGCCTGAATATAGATCCTTCATCAAGCAAAAAATGTTGACATGAATAAATTAACCCTTTCTCAGGGACACTGATTATTCTTGGGATTCGAGTTATTATGCAAAGGAAGAAGAATATTTTCTATGGTGAGCTTCAATGTAGGTTTGTTCAAAGTGAGCAGAAAAATATGATTTGGTGAATAAACTGTTTATTCCAGGGTATATTTTTCAAATTGACTTTACCATGTGTAACAGTATAGTAAAAGACCATTGAAGTTTGTGATTTATTTGTGAAAATTTGCTGTGGTAGGCTTTTTGGAGAGGAAGAGGAACCCACTGGAGGATTCTGTTAGGGTGACTGTATTTGGATCTTGGGGAGCACTGGATTTGCAGCTGAGTAAAGGCTTTTTTTCTGTGTCTCAGCAAAGCCGCTGACCACAAGTCAAAATGATGTATTAAAAGTAACATTGCAAAATGCTTAGGTAAGCAGCTTAACAATATGATATTGTGTAGGATACATTGTGATGATTCCTTGTGTAAGGAGAACAAGATGCAGCCCACCAGCTATCGTCAAGAGATAAAACAGAAGTAAGACCTTGGAGATGGAGGAGTCAGAAAGATCCAGCAATGGAGGAAGCAGAGGACAAAGTTTTAAGCATGCACTCTTAGCAGAGAGGCATGTAAATGAGTTACATGCATAGGCAATTCCATGCTAATGAAGCAATCAGTAAACAGAGGCGGAGCTTGAGATAGGAGGAGGAGATATGGGTAGAACAAAGAAGGGAGAAAAGTGGAATAAATGTTAATGAGCATGAACCAAGGTGTATAAAATGTGGAAAAAACTAATGTTCACTGCTGCTCCCCGGTTTCACAGGCTGTCTATCTGTGAGGGAGCTTGCCCAAAGCTGTCTCCATTTTGAATAAAGCTATTGCAAGCAATGTGTGCTGGTGTTTGCTTCCTGCTTGCTCTGGCTAATGAGTAACAGGATCCATGAGCAATTGGATCATCGTCTCCCTAGCTGGTGGGCGCCGCATGGAGTCGGAATCTAACAGATTCCAACTATTGCATTTTCACTTATTTGAAGTCAATAGATAGAACCCTCACAGGAAACAATGGGCTGTTTTACTTGAGGGACATTAATTCTCATTTCTTGGTTGTTAATTTTCAGTAGTGATCTGTTTGAGGAGAGAATTTAAAAGTAGGTTTCTCTAAAATACATTTTCAGGAAGTTACCAGATTTCATCAATTTGCCAGGTCCAAGTGCCAAGAACTTCCCAAATGCATAAAACTGGGATGTCAGAGATGACCAAAATAGGATCCAGAAACGTGTGCGTTAGAGGGAGAGGATTAAACAGATGCATGTAGTAGTGAGAGCTAAGTCTATTCTGATCAGCATATAGTTGGCATTCTTCTACATGGATGGCAACAGTCTATAAATTTACAGATACTTCATAAATAACCAGACTAAAAACATTGGTCCATAAATTCTGTAAAACTATGGTGTTATCTGAAAAAACACAAAGCAAAAACCGCTCTGGAGAATCAGCTCTGTGGTCAGTAAAGAAGCTGGAGGCAGTATTGAAAATAGTGCACAGCAGTGCCATATGGTGTCCTGGAGGAAACACAGCATCCTGAAGGTAGCTCTCAGGGCTTTGTGGCTCATTTCCCTACCCCCAACAACAAGTGTACTGGTGCTCGTGCTGCTCCTGGTACTGCCTCTCATCTACCTGTAACACTACTGGGTGGCATGTAGGCAGACAGTGGTCCTTGATTGGGGGTCCATGGTGGGACATGGAGAGTGGAGCTGGGGAGGTTGGGGGCAGCATGGGGCAAGGTGCAGTCAGGGGAACCAGGGTGTGGGGGTGAGTAGGGGACCCCTGGGTGGGGGCAGCAAGGTGTAACTATTGCTGCAGTCAAGTAGGGTTGCCAACCCAAGGTTTTCTTTTTGCTGTTCATCTGCAAACTTTTTTACAAGCTTTTTTTTTTTTTTAAACTATGGTTTCAACCTGGCCCTTATCCAGGGTCTGACAAAAAGGTTATATTTTCATGGTGTAAAATATATGTCAGAGAAAAAAAAAGTGTCTTGGCTTATCAACCCTGCTCTGCTAGCTACCACAGGTCTCCTGGGCCCATCTGTGTGTGCTTTGATAGAGGATTTGGTCACTACAGGGTTGTTCTAACAGTTCTGACTGAGGCGGTGCTTTAGCTCCGGACATGCCCCAGTTCTGGAAGACTTGGTGTGAATGTGAACATCGCCTTGAAACCCAAATCCCTCCCACCCCAGTACATCTTCCAGAGTTATCTGCTTCTCCTCACTGTCCAGCCAAAGAATGGCTTATCTGGGCATGAGTTTGTTCCCTTGTCTTTTATGCATAGTTCCCACTATCAAACAAATGAATCACAAGGCTAGATCCTGTTTATACTGCTTTAATAAAAAATGAAAGAAGATTAGATGATACAGCTGTAGATTTTTTTGGATGGAAAACCTGTCTATGTGAGTTGCTTACATACATGATTATTCAATGTAATGGTGTCCAGAAGTTTCTAATCCTGTAGGAAGGAAATAGGGAAGACCAAAGTCTTTGTCATTTTTCATAAACAGTAGAGAAAGATATTTTCCAGTTGGGTATCGAAAATGCTGAGGAGAAAGGGGAAAACACGAGAAATATTTTCTCAACTGTCTTTCAGGAGAAAGCAGTATTTCACCTGATTTATAATCTTTGGTGGTGTAGGGGCTTATCCAAAGACATTATTAATGTATGTCTGCCTGCTGTACAAACTTGAGCTTTCTCAATATCAGGCCAAAATATTGAGCTTATCAGAGGTGAAAATTAAGCTGCTGCACAGTTGTTTTCATAAAACTCATGAGAACTTGAATCCTTATTGCATTTAATTTTATAGATTTATTGGTGGAACTTGTTGCACATAAGATAACAGAAACATTTGCTTTATTGAAGTGGGAGGTTGGAGTCAAAGCACCATACTTGAAATTATTCCTTTCTGTTATAAAGCCTAATTCTGCCCTCAGAAATGTACAGTCTGACATACAGAAGACTGAATATTAACATTTTCTGAGGATAAGCCACATAGTAACTCCATTTTACAAAGCACAACATTAAGAATTACAAGCACAGAAAAGAAAGGAGGCCAGTTTTAAAAAATCTTAGGTGGTGGGGTACCAGCCTTTATTGCAAACCTAGGTTCAAAATGTGATATTAGTAGAAATAGGTTTAGTGATTGCATTATGCTCCTTGTATTCATCAAAAGGGCAAGTACTTAGCTGTGGACAGTCCTTTCTGTGTGGGATTAAAATGCTTGAGGGTGTATCTAGGCAGAATTAAAGCGCATTAATTAAAGTGTGTAAATTTAGTGTGTGTGTGTGTTCCTGGCTCCTTCTTTGTCTAGCATTCATTATCAGTATCTTACCTAATTTCATGAGCACCAACTCTCATATATATTTTTTAGGTCTTTGACTGAAAATGATTGCTTTATAATATGGACTTTAACCTAAAGTTGTATTTATTAGTACAAACAGCAATAGCAACAATTGAAATAAAGGCTTTCCTTTTACTGTTTAACGTAGTAAAGAGAACAGAGGTTTTAATGTTCTCTGATAGAACACACTAGTACTTCTCTGCCAGGAAAGTGTACTCATCCTGACTGTTTTTTCAGGAAGCTTGGAGCCAAGATCAGCTGTCAGAAGCTTAATGATATGTTACTGTAAGACAGATGAATTTCAAGATAGACCTAAGTAAATTAAATTGTGTGCTGATGCTGTTACTGTTGCCAGATCTCCATGTATATCCAGCACCCTGCAAGGGCAGTGAAACCTTGACTGTGCTAGAAGTATGACAGAATATTAGCCCTCTAATACGTTCACCTTGGTGCTGACGAAAAGACACATTTCAGGATGCTTGTGTGAACTTCCCTTGAGTTTTAATGTACATATTTTAGTAGGAATTGGATCCCTGATCTAAATTTATTACATAACATGATTCAGTTTTTTTATGCTATTATTTTTTATATAATTTCTTCTGTCTTTACTGCTGTTGCTCTCATACATTCCTGTAGTGAAGATGGCATTTGAGTGATTGGACATGCTGAAGCTGGAACAACTGTGTTGTTGATTGTTGTGGTAGTGCGTGGTTGACTTGGCACTTTCCTTTGCTCAGAAGGCAAGCACCGTGCATCCATCAATTTCAGATCTATGTGCTATAGAAGGCCAAATCCAGTCCTAATCTATAGTCTCCCAGGTAATAGTACAAAGTGCTACTGTCAATCCCCTAAGAAAGCCAGTTCTTTTTTTAAAAAATGAAATGCTATTTCAGTAGAGCTTAGAAAAGTAATTATCTCATTTGGTTCAGTGAAGCATGAAGATATTTCTTTGCTCAAATGACAATATTTCAGTTGTTTTTAAATGAGTAGGGCGTGTGATTTAATGAAATAAAAGAATTAAATTGAATTAAATAAAAATTCAGATTCTAGTACTGGTTTAAATAGTTCCCCTCAATTCATTTTAGAGTCTTCCTTTGGGGAATCATTTAAATTTCTCTCTAATCCCTTCACTCATCTGCAGGTGTGTAAAACACTGCTGTTCTGCATCCATGGAATTCTCTTTAGGCCAGTGACCTAAAATTGTTTAAAAAATTATGCTTCTGTTTATTTTTAGCTACCTTTTCCCTAATGTGACCAGGCGCTACTCCTACCCTACAATAGGAGACAGAAAAATGTGATTTTAATCATGTTGCCTTGATCAAATTATCTCTATCATTTGAACAACATCCTCTACCATCCTTATCCTCAACCAGCCTCATCCTCACTTCGTAAGTATTTAGTCAAGCCTGGTTGATGCCTATGTTATATCTACTAACTCAGGTCCAGCACGCTCCTTCAGGGTCCAACATACAGGTTTCCCTTGCCAACCACTGGGTTTAGGATCCTGAAAGTTCCCATGGTTGGCAAGACAAAAGACTTATTGGAAAAATGGCAGGTGGTGGCATGCACAGCCATGAAAAACCATGGTTACTCAAAACTGTATATACTGTGCTAGCCAAAATGGTATATAGAATATTAAGCGTGGATACTCAAAACCGTGGTTGGCGAGAGAAAACCTGTACCCAAATAGTACATCCGCAACCGTGTCACTATATGTCTTAATCTAAGAAAAGGGCTCTCTAATTTAAGTACATTTATAGCCATTGTGATTGTAAGGGAAAGCTTAAAATGATCATCATGGTATATACTAAAGGCTCCTTAACCAGATGGTAAATAAAATAATCTAAGCAGTGTTTTTAACATCTCCATGATTTAATTCAGTTGCGTTATTTTGGAGGCCTATCTCATGACTAAAAGTTAAGAATATTAGGCTTCTTGTTTCCTGACAGCCAGCATCATGCTTCTGTTTAACACTGTCTCATTCTTGCAGGGTTATTTCTCACATCCTCAAAGTCTTAGTCATGTTGAAATACTGGGGCTGCTAGTCCTTTTGCAGCTGTAACTGGTATTGGGCCTTATTATTGGCTGGCTAGCCTGAATAAGATTATCTCCCCACCATCAGCTGTAACAAATCGCTTTACCTCAAAAGAAAGCAACTTTAGTTAACTAATACAATTGACTTAAGATATTCAGCTCTTCAAGATGTGGAATTTTTCTGGAAAAGTGAAATGAAAGAAGGAATTCAATGCAAAGAACTGCATGTGGAGATTTGACTAAAACAGAGCAGAGGGATTCTGCAAGTGAATGCGCAGGAGGTTTATGCTCATTTCCAGCAGACTCCTGCCTTTCCCCTTACCCAAAGGCTGGGACAGGAGCAAAGCAATAGAATGCAAGGGAGAGCATGCAAGTCACATGTATGGTACAGAAACATGACATCTATTAAGCTTGTATTTGGCTCAGGTTTCAGGCATCTCATCTGACTTGTATTGATGGTGAAGTTATATCAGCTGAAAACAAACTAGATGTTCCTATGCTAGTGGTAAGCATAAGAGACTTGCATCTTGTTCAGGAGAAGCTTCGTTGTGGGTTTTTTTCTGTCCCTCAAGGAACTCCAAGTGCAGTTATCATCAGATGCTATCTTTGAGGTAGGTGCAAACTTCAGCTTTGGAACTTGAAGAGCAGCTGAAAACAAGTAAAGTTGGAGCTGTATATTTAAAAAAATATATTAATTACTTTTCATATCTGTACAAATCTGTTCTTCCAATAGTTTTATTTTCAGCTTTGAATTTCTAAACATACCATACATTTCCTTTTTTTGTCATAAATAAAGTAGTTTATTATTATTCATGGTTCCTTTGGCAGGGAAAAAAAAACAGAACACATTGAACAGGGGTTGGCAGCACTTCCAGAATGGCAAGCCAAAATTACCCAGCTTGGTTCAAGGCTCAGCCAGCCCTTCCAACCCAGCTGCTGCCACTGTTTCTCCCTACCATCCAGCTACTGCAAAGCCACCAAAATTGTATAGAATGGCTCCACAGGGCAGATTCAGCCTGCAGGGGGTAGCTTGACAACCCCGGCATAGAACTAAAATGTTGTTCTGTGTCAAGTGCATGCGTCAGATGGCTTTATCATTAATATACAAGTTTTCTGTTTGTTTTTGGTCCATCAGGATGCCTATTTCTTGATACAGGGAACCTCCGCTTAATGCTGTTTTGCTTAGCACTGTTTTGCTATAGCACTCATTTTAAATGAATACCTGATTTCACTTAGTGCTTAGCAAGTGTCATTATAATGCTTGTGGTCGCCATCTTGAGGCCTTAAAAACAATTGCGGTCGCCATCTTGGGTCGTCAGAGTTTCAGTTTTGCTTAACGCTCATTTCACTTAAAGCTCAGTTTTTCAGGAACCAATTAAGAGTGCTAAGCAGGGGTTGCCTGTATGTGAATGGATGGTGGTCACAAAAATAATGGTTTTAGTTTCATCGTGCTTATTCTGTCTTTTTAATTTCTAGGCAGTAATTATATTAGAAGTTGACAAATTGATGTATGGTAGCCTCTTGTCACCCAGATGCCACTTTACTCCTTCACTCTCCCCACCGCCCAACCTGCCTACCCACACACCACAGCCACACCACCACTCACTCCCCACTGCTCCCACCACCACCACTACCATCCCCTGCCTCACTACTTCTCCTGTTCCTGCAGCCGCCCTTCCCCTACCACTTCCTTACCTTCCCACCTTCCCTTCGCCTGCCCAGCCACCCACCACCACCACTTCCCCACACCGCCCTTTCCTCTACCCACTGCTGCCACCGCTACCACTTTAACCTCCCCTGCCACTGCCACCACTTCTCCTGCCCACCATCACTTTCCTACCTGCTAGGGTCAAGGGCTCCCATGGGTGAGGGTGGGAGGGCAGCGTGCACTGCCCCCACAAGAGTGAGCAGGGCTCAGCCCCATGTGAGCACAATAAGAGCAACCCTGGACGGGGATGGATGCAGTGTATTAATAGGCACCCACCCGTGGGCCAAATGAAATCTCCTGGCAGACTTGATTTTGCTCTTCCCTGTGCTAGGATCATTTGCTTGTGATACCTTAATCTTAAATCTTCCTTTTAATCACTTTCCAAGTTAGGCACTGATTTGCAAATCCAGACTACTATATTTGAACAGTGATTACTTTCTTGCTATATTAGAAAAGAAAAATGTGAATACATTTTACAAATATAGTAGTTACTGATGTTTTAAATTTCTTGTGGCATAAATTGTAATATTTAAAGGCTTCAAGGTTTGTAGATTTTTCTTTCCTTTCCTGTTCTTCCTTAAGAAACAGACATGTGGGATCATACAGATTTTTTTCAATAATGTTTCAGTTTCTATTTTAGGCTCCCCTACTGATTTGTTTTTAGGTTACCCTATAAATTGACTGATTCATATGTTCTTGGTATCAAACAGTATTAATGACCAGGCAGTCTGCCTGTTTTTCATAAGATTAAAAACAGTCCAATTTTAATTTCCCCTTTTAAGAATAGCACCTAAGCCTGACTGTAGTTTCTTTACATATTAAAAATATAACCCTTTTAAGCTTTTTTGTGTGACTCTTTCAGAAAAGGTAACTAAAATAAATGCTAAAGCATTAGATCATTTTCAAATTATGGTTGGTTTTAATTTAGCAAGCTTTGAAGGGACTGTATTATAGTTTTGATATAAATTATGTATGAGTATTTTTGTTGTAAGGAGGGTGTTCCAGCCAGAGTTTCTCCTTTAAAACATCTTGCTGTAATGCCTATAAAAATCTCGACAACTATTTGGCTGTGTGTATTCTGTAACTACTCTCTGTTGTGTTCTCCAGTAACATTTCTTGTTTGTTTGTGCTCCCTCATCTATCTCTGTCTGTTACCTCCCTTACACTTGGTCTCTGTCCCAACGGATTTACAGTCTGTCCTTTTGTTCTATGTCTGTACAGCACTTGTCCAGTGGAGTGCTGGTCCAGGGATTGAACTGCTATGTATTCCAAGGAGGAGGAGGATAGTCTCCTATTCTCTGATACCTTCTCTTTAAAATAGTCTCTATAAGGATTATATTAAAAATATTCCTATGGCCAGCATACAGTCTTTTCTAAGGAAAAATTAAGTAATTATATCTGAACTTGATAATTATGTTGTGAGACTAATCAGACACTATGTAGTGTATCTTTTTGCCTTACAAAGAAATCCAAAAAAAAAAAAAAAGAAATATTAAAATCTAGCATTCAGTACATTGGGCTTATTTAGTACATTATCTACATTTTGCAGGGGGAGGGGGAATAATTTAATTCATTCTGCTCTGCCTGACTTGCAGAGAAGTTGGACACAACTTCAGTGATATTTTAAGGTTGTAATTTAATCAACAGTTAACTTAAAGAAAATAAATATAAAGCTTGGAGTGTGCATGCTAAACTCCAGAGGTAATTTCTGGTCAGTCTCAGGCCTGAAATATAATCTTGTTTTTTGTTTTGAAACAGGCAAGGGAGCCCAAATAGTGAGCAAGGCCTTTGCCACATCTTTCCTTTCCAGCTGTGCTGGTTATCAAAGAGGCAGAAAATAGATTCCAAGAGAGAAGGTTTTTCTGTTTAAGTGAGTATAGTATTAGTAAAGGTACTAGCAGTGGAAAACAGGAGAGAGACAAACTCCCAATCACAGCCTCACCCAGTGTCTCAAGCTTTATCTGAAAGGACCATATAATGTCATTGACACTCTGGGGCCACTAAATCTTTTTTCCTGACACTAGTGACAAGAGAAACTATTGGTTTCAGTATCAACTGATTTTAGTAATATAGATGCCTGTCTAGGGGCAAACTCTATCATTATTGACTGTCCATTCAGTTTTATCTTGGGACTCTCTGACTTGGTACAACCATGCCACCTTGTGTTAATTTCAGTTTCTTTATGGCCTTGGTTGAACATAAAGAGAATGAAAAAGAATACTTTTGTGTAGTGCTCCTGAATCCTGTTAAAAAGCTAGTACTACTTTCTTTCCAGATCTGGGTACATTTTAATAGTGGCCAAAGTGATTCCTTTGTATGATTTATAAGTAGTTTTAAATTCAGGGAAAAGATACTAATTTCTAAGTTAATATTTTTAAAACACAGATGGATACCATAACAAAATTAGCTATTGTTGTAAATGTCTAGTCAAGTGTGGGTAATTGATACTGAATTGCTGAAACCAAATGCTACATCATAAGTTTCCTGCTGAGGAGTTTAAGTATGCTTCAATTAGAAAGGAGAATCCAGTCACTTCAGTATATCCCTGATTCATTACAAATCTGCAGAGGGTTGTTCCTGCAGTACAGGCATATAAATCCCGGTAAAACTAATGGAAGTTGTGAATATGCTTGCAAGGATGATGCTGTTATAACTAATTCCATCTTTATTTTATTCAGACTAAGCCTTTTATAAGCAGTATCATTTTAAATATAGTGCTTTCTGGCTCTGATTATGGCTATCACAGCAGTTCCAAAGGTGCAGTTGAGATCTGCAATAATTTGGATTTTTCGAATAAATGTATAGTACTAGCACCTGGGTGTTCCAGCAGTGGGCTAAGCCTCCATTATGCTTGGTCTTCTACAGATACAGAACAAAAGATAATTCTTGAAAACAAGGATTAAATGTTTATATATGGAAGAATACTCATTTAGTAACTGCTTTTAACACAATAAGCTTTTTAACATAATATGGTACTGTGGGTAAACCCCATATACAGATTCATCTTCAGCTTCTTCATTAGAGCTTTTGCTCAGAGGAGATCAGTTGATTACTGGCCAGTTAGCTGATTGACCCCCTGCCAAATACACCGTTTTTCCAGTTAATTTCACATAAATTTCATTTGGGTTCAGATGATATAATTTGATTATCTTAGCCTAGCATTAATCAATCAGCACAGTAACAGAAGAAAAGGATGTGAGACAAGTTTTTCACCAAACTTTCTTCCCATTTCCTTTTGAAGTCACAGGGCCAAGTGTAAAAAACTGGCTTTGGAAGATCTAACCTGTTTTAGGGGCTTTGTTGCCAGACAGAAGGACTGGACATTTCAGAGAACTTCCATGTTCTTTGTGGCTAAGTGCAGACATTCAGGAAACCCAAGGCAGAAGCACTCTAAGTAACGCTGTATAGTCAAAGCACCCTAGATTAGTGCAGGAGTGAACAGAACTGATGTTCACCTTGGGGAGGGGGGAGGCCATGGAAGCTGCCTGCAGTGGCTGAGGCCAGCAGGCTGTGGTTGTTCCTGCAACCCTCCCAGGAAGCTGCTCAAGCAGCCTCTCCCTGCCCCAGCCCTGCCCGCCCCCCACCAGCTGGTGGCTGTCAGCAGTGACTGGGCGGGAAGGGAGGGAACAGAACCCCTTGCTGCACAGATCCCCCACAGCTTGCTGGCTGTGGTCTTGGGGGTATCAGGCTCCCCCCCCCCCCCCAACCGACACCACCCAAGCCTTCTGACAACTGCAGGCAGGAGCTGCAGCACGAGGCTGCCCAACCCAGCTTTTTGCTGCTCTGGTAACTGGGGCCAGGGAATGGAGGCCCCCCTGCTCTGTGGGTCCATCCCCCCACCCGGCCCTCTTTCCCCCTCCCCTTTGCAACTTCTTGGCTCAGGAGCCACTGGAATGCCGGCAGAATGTGACTTACCTTGACTCATGCTGACATGTGATAAAGACATTTGATAAAGTGCTTTAGTCTGATACCACATCCATCCAGGGTTAACTTAGAGCACAGTATGCCATTTTAAAGGACTCTGTGCCATGAACATCTGTGCTCGATAGTTATGGCTGTCAAGCACTTTCTGCACACTTATTGCATGATAAGCGTAGTATCTGTACATAGCTTTAACCTCTTGAGAACTAATCAAAGCAAGTTTCTTAATGGTCTTGGGAAGGGGTCAGTTCAGTAAGGCTTATCACTCTGAGTAGATAAAGTTTTGAAAAGAAAGGGAGCTTTCCCTTTCCTTTCTGTTAATATGAATGGACCTAGCTACTCATTACTCAGAACTTCCTCAGATTTGGTGGTCTTGGTTGTCTGCTGTGTGCTCAACTATGCTAGCAAGCGTAGTTATTCCTTTTCTCTTCTTCAGTAATCCCTCACAGTCAAGGATGATTGTCTTATCTGTAGGTCTGAAGATGGCTGACAAAGGCCAATTCGGGATCAATAGACTCTACTACAACTTGAGCATGTTTCCATGCAGGGTGGGTGGCCCTGAGCCTTGATTCTGTCTGCAAGCATTTTTGCCGCTCTGACTTTTCCATCTCCTGTTGTTGTCATAAGTATTCAAAGTACTGACATCCTTGCAGCAGATTCTTGTTCCATTTTGGGCAGTCCTGAGCAATAGTCTCCCACGAACTGATGTTGATGTTGTATTTTTTTTTTAAGTTGGCCTTGAGGAGGACGTCCTAGAAGAGCTTTCTCTGCCCTCCTCTTAAGCATGTACCTTGACAGAGTTGGGAGAATAAAACTTGTTTCGGAAGTCTGGAGTCAGACATCCGGATGACAGAGCCAGCGCAGTAAAATTTGATGTTGGATGACCCTTCCTACTCCTTCTTTGCCAAGGGTTCCATTCCAGTGGTTTGAGTCCCTTCCGACTCTGGCATTGAAATCAGTGAGAAGAATAAGTCTGTCTCTCTCTGGAACGTCAGAAAGGACTTGGTCAGGGTTGGCATGGAGTTCCTCTTTGGTTTCATCAGTGATGTCAAGAGTCGGGGCACACACACTGATGAGTGGCTATTGGCCACTCCACTCATGGAGATTCATGAGGTGCCCGTTAATTCTAATAGTAGGTTTATGAGTTCATTCTTGATTGCAAAACCAGCTCGTAAAGCCTCAGTCTTCTATAGACCTGCAATTTCAAGATGTAAATGACCGAAACCTAGATGTTAAATGCTGTTCTCCTTTAATGGGTATTTGTTGGGTTTTTTTTCCTGAAAGATTAGGCCTCACCTTCTGTTCCGTAATCACACACTCATCACCACGTTTTGTACTAGATCATTAGTTCTTTGTCTTGTTACGTGTTCACGCTGTTCCTAGCACAGTGGAATCTTGATGTCGGTTATGATTTCTAGTGAGAAATCCTGAAGCTGGAGCCAAAATCATACTACTTGTGATAAATTTATGAATGTGGCAGCATTAATGGTCACATATATGCATGTGTGGGGGCATTCTACAAAGAAGCTGAAAAATTAGAAAGAAGAGAATAAAATCGGTCCCTCACCCACCACCATTTTTTCTTTAAATAAGTCAGGATTTTTTTCCTCTTCCTTCTAATTTAAATTAAGAGGGTTTTATATGTGTGGATACATAAGAAAAGTAGCCTAGAAGAAAATGTACAAGGTAATAATGGGTGCCTTTGCTTCTTTTTCTGTATAGTCAGCAGCAGAATATGTCAAGTCCCGCCTGCCTGAAGTCCTGAAACAACATCTTCAGGACTATGAGAAAGACAAAGAGAACAGTGTGTTGTCTTACCAAACCATCCTGGAACAGCAGATTCTGTCAATTGACCGAGAAATGTTGGAAAAACTGACCGTGTCTTATGATGAAGCAGGTATTTGCATTTCTTTGTGTGTTGCAACTAATAGGAAAAACGAGTCAGCTTTAAGTTACTAGTGCTTTTGTTAGGAACTTTGAACTTTGTCCTGAAAATTAGGAAGCAAGTCAGAAATGATTTTCCAAGACAGTTAATAGTGCATGATACATTAAGAGTAATGTCCTAAATATTTTACATTTTAATCCCTTAAATATGTGGGGGGGGGGACTATTTTACCAAAAGTATCTATTTTACCAAAAGTATCTGATTTATAAGTAGTTCATTTGTAGACTATCCAAAACTGTGATTTGCCTGACCTCATTAAAGTAGCAATTAATAAACAGAATATAAGGAGAAACAAACAGAAATAAGGAGAAACAAAAGGAGACTTAGATTTGTTTCAATATTGAAAATAGTAATAATTATATTAAAATAGCCAGAGAAATATCTGCGTTTGCGTGTGTGCAGACTTGCGCGCACACACATTTTATAAAGCTTTTGATCTTTCAATTGGGCCTGCAAGGCCAGTTGACTGTATCTCTAGAACTCTACTGATATCATAGGGATTCTGCACAGACATAAGGGTCTACCTATAATTAACAGGCTTAAGGCCAGTTTGGGAAATGCAGTTGCACAGAGAACGCAGTACTGGTCTGGGGTATGTGCTGCATGTGGCACCTGTACTAGACCAGCCTTGCACACTGGTTCCAGCATGTGAGGCCAGCCTATGGGCCTGATCTGGACTGGCCCCAAATCCAGCATGAAGGGTCAGTTTGGCATAGGCGCCACATGCAGCATGTACCTAAGACTGGCCGTGCACGCCACAGCATGCACCAGTTCCAGACTGGCCCTGTGTGCTAGATCCAACGTAGGGGCCAGTCTCTGGACCTGATCCAGACTGGCCCCAGACCTAGCATGGCTGATCCAGGGCAGGCACCACACTCAGCATACCCTGGACCAGACTTGCACCATGTGCAGCCCACACCAGACAGCCTCCATGCACATACTGTATTATATTAGCCAGCATTGAGGGCCAGATTATATGGCTCTGTGGGCTGTTTCTTAGTCTATAAAATGCAAATCTACCTTGCCTCCTGCTTGATTACAGACTATCATGACTAACTACATCACTGTCACACTGATAATCCTCCTAAATTATCTGCTAAAAATTGCCATTGTCTGAGTTTTTTTCTTTAAGTCAGATTTGGAAACCAAGTGCTGCTACTTCCATACCTTTTGGCTTACACATTTATACTTAAGTTTTAGTTCCTTGAAATTCTTACAGTACTGAATTACTTTATCCACTTGTACAGACTCTTACTCGATATATCAGTGTGAGTCTTTTATCTACTTAGGTTTCAGATGTTCTCAAGCAACTCACAGTGTTGTCTGTAGACTATACATGAAGTATATTTAAACAACCATGAATCTGATGAGTACTTGAATGGGCAAGTACTTAAATGAGATGTGCCAAAAAGCATTTTTTTAATTATTGCCTTTTAAAAAATTTTTGTCGGGGGGTGGGGTATAAAACAGGCCTTGAAAGGTCAAGTCACGCCTTCTCCAGTTACACTGACAGAGTTTGGATACCTCAGGGTTGCTGTATTTTGAAACTTTACAGACTGGCTTTCTCCAAAATTTTGATTATTTGCTAGAACTATTATCTTTTCTACCAAAACTAACTAATCTTAACAAATCACTTTGATTTGTTAGGAAGAAAAAATGATTAAGAAAACTGACAATTCTTGTTGGACACATAAGAATAACTTTCGAAAATAAGAGAAAATAACTTTTCCCCTAATAAAAACAAATGTTCAGATACTAGAATTGAAGGACAAAAAACCAAAATGCAAAGATCAGAATATCAGGGGATTTAAATACTAAAGTGCAGGAGTCATGAAGAAATGAGGAGCAACTTATAAAAACAAAAACATTCGGTATATAATCTTTTTAAAAAAATAATATTGTTGTGGAGCACAGTGTAAACAAAAGCCAGTATTTAGATCCACAATCAGGTAGACACCTCCAGTGATTAAAATGCTAAGCCAGTTCCAGCTCAATGTTTTAATCATGTCACTTGTTTACTACAAAAGAAGTAAATGGTACTACCTGTTCCTGAAGTGTGATCTGATTACAAGTACAGTGAAGAATGTATGCACTTAAAATTAATTGCAGCAGATGTTCAAAATTCAAGTTCTTCAGCTATTCAGTGATGTGACAATTGTGTTTGGTAACAACATCTTCTTCTGTTGTGCATAAAATATATTTTATGTGGTGTTTTTCTTATGCCAGACTCCTTTTAATGTGATGAGAAGATCAAACCATTTCCAGAATATATGGAATACAGAGAGTGGCCTACACAAAACATAGTTTAAAACAGAAGAGATCATACTTTGACCTCAAAATTGTAATAGTTGTCTCCTTATTATTATTCCAGCAGGAAGCATTGCTGGATTCCAACAAAATGTATCCTCTGGCTGACTCTGAAGTGCTTACCATCTGTAATCATAGGCATGTGGGGTTCTGCTAAGTGTCAGCCAGGGATTTTGAAAGGTTAAGTCTTTCAGGTACTTGATGCATTGAAACCTGTCTTTGGACCTTGACTGTGAAAAGTCTCTGTGCTTAATTGTTTTGCTTTTATATGAGGACAAAACTAGGTATGTATGTTTCTGTGCATATGTTTAAGGCAATTTTAAAGGCCATCTCTTGAGAGTAAATGGGAGTAACATGAAGCTTCTGTAGCATGTATTTTATTTCCCTTTAGATTAGAGCTATAAACTCTTTAAATAAGAAGAATGTGAATGCTTGCACTTAAATGATACACTCATAGGTGCATTAAGGAGTAGAAAAAGATGGCCTTAAAAATCTATTTAAATGAACTATTTCCCTCTAAATCCACCATTCCACATATGACTGTCAGTATTTTTCACAATGCTTATTTCACATTTTGTTAAATAATAAGTTGTTAGATGCCAAGCATATCTATTTTCCAAATTGAAAAAGAAAAGGCTTCACTAAAAATTTGGGACTTGTAGTGCAGTTTTGCATGTTGATTTGGCCTTTATAGTGTACGATATTAATAACTTGCAGCTTCAGTGAACTCAATATTCCTAATGTCTCTGCTTATAAATCTTTCTTTAGGAAACAGTACATCAAAGACACAAGTAAAATGAGCTCATCTAAAAATAGTCACATGTTGACAAGCTTTTTAGTGAAGTTTGACTAAGAAAGCTTTACAAAATGAAATCAGGCCAAATGTGACAGATGGGTTCAAATCCTCTCATAATCTTTAAATCCCTTAGTTTTAAAAACTGGCATTCTTGACTCGCTAAGGCTAAGTTAATTTTGTCCAAGGATATTTTTTTTTTACCCTGAAGCATTATTAAATGTTAAGCCTATTCCTTATATTTACTGCTTCTGTAAATGTCTGGGGCAGTCAATATCTGCTCTATATAAATAAAAGATTAGAGTACTTGTAAGACACTGTGGCCCTGACTTACTATGTGTTTTGTTGAAGTAGTCAAAGTCTGATAGTAGATTCTTGAGAAACTTTCCTCCATAGCCTATGAAATTAAATTTTAAACAAAATAATGACTCCTTACCTTGAAGTCTTTTAGAATACAAGTATGTTTTACTGTTCTCCAACAACACAGATATAATTTATTTCTGCCATTAATGAAAACACAACACTGAAACTTAGGCAATGTTATTCTTGAGGTCATTTTCCCTACAAAATGTAGTCAGGCAAACCTGAGCTCACAGTGCTTTTAAGTCTTTGGTAGGCAAAAAGCACCTCCACAGGTAGTTCTCTGCCATGGTATTGCAAGAAGTCCCAAAGAGCTAGCTATATTAAAGCATAATAATTGCAACCATAAATGTATACTGTTTGTTCTCCCAAAGGTGTTTGGAAAACTTATTAACCATCTGTAGCAGTGACTGGGGTTGCTGACATGCTGAGGCAGTTGCGTGGTATCCTAGCCAGTTTATTGTTCACTCTTAAACTTTTTCTCCCCATTGGTTGGTATCATCCACCAAGTATGTTGTCATATTCCATGATTGTAAGATTTTTGTGTCATATTTGTCTCTAATGGAGACCATGATGGAATTCTGTTTGGTGAATGCACCTTCTAGGTGCTACCACAAAGCAAATAGTCATAACAGAAGTAATTCCCAAGCCTGGTATATTCTACAGATAGTAGGCGATTTCTAGATTTCCACATCTCTGCAGATCACTTTATGTGCAGGACTTGTGCCTCATTTGGGAGAAGCCAGTCTGAGGGGAAGAGGAGTCCAGGAGAGTTGGCTGTACTTCAGAGAAGCCTTACTGAGAGTGCAGGAACAAACCATCCCAATGCACAGGAAAACTAGCAAGTGTGGCAGAAGACCAGCTTGGCTTAGCAGGGAACTCATCAGTAAACTAAGTCACAAAAAGGAAGCTTATAAGAAGTGGAAACTTGGACAGATGACTAGGGAAAGAATATAAGAACATTGCTTGGGCATGCAGGGATGAAGCCAGGAAGGCCAAAGCACAATTAGAGTTGCAGCTTACAAGGGATGTGAAGGGGAACAAGCAGGGTTTCTACAAGTATGTCAGTAGCAAGAGTAGGATCAGGGAAAGTGTGGGTCCCTTACTGAAAGGGGAGGAAACCTTGTGACAGAGGATGCAAAAATGGCTGAAGTGCTCAGTGCATTTTTCACTTCAGTCTTCACAGGCAGGGTCAGTTCCCAGACTACTGCACTGGGCAGCACAGTTTGAGGAGGAGGTGAACAACCAACAGTGGTGAAAGAACTGGTTAGTGATTAGTTAGAAAAGCTGGACGTGTACAAGTCAGTGGGGCTGGATGGAATGCACCTGAGGGTGCCGAGGGAGTTGGCTGGTGTGAATGCAAAGAGGTCCCAAATGATTTGAGAAGGGCAAACATATTTAAGAAAGTGAAAAAGGAGGATCCAGTGAACTACCAGTCAGCCTCGCCTCTGTCCCTGGAAACATCATGGAGCAGATCCTCAAGGAATCCATTTCTAAGCACTTGGAGGAGAAAAAGGTGATGAGGAACAGTCAGCATGGATTCACAAGGGGAAAGTCTTGCCTGACCAACCTGATTGCCTTCTACGATGAGGTGACTGGCTCTTTAGATGTGGTGTACCTTGACTTTAGCAAGCCTTTTCAAACAGTCTCCCATTGTTTCAGGCAAGCTAAGGAAGAGTGGGCTGGATGAATCAACTGTAAGGTAGATAGAAAACTGGCTGAAGCACTGGGCTCAGAGAGTAGTAATCAATGGCTTGATGTCTAGTTGGCAGCCAGTATCAAGTGGAGTGCCCCAGGGGTCAGTCCTGGGGTTGGTTTTGTTTAATGTCTTCAGTGACCTGGAAGATGGCAGGGAATGCACCCCCACCAAGTTTGTAGATGACGCCAAGCTGGAGGGAGTAGTAGATATGCTGCAGGTTAGGGCTAGGATTCAGAGAGAGCTTGACAAATTGGAGGATTGGGCCAAAAGGGATCTCATGAGGTTCAGCAAGGACAAGTGCTAGTCCTGCACTCAGGACAGAACAATCCCATGCACCAGTACAGGCTGGGGGCTGACTGGCTGGGCAGCAGCACTGCAGAAAAGGACTGGGGGTTACAGTGGACAATAAGCTAAATATGAGCTAGCAGTGTGTTGCCAAGAAAGCTAACTGCATCCTGGGCTGCATTGGTAGGTGTGTTGCCAGTAGTTCAAGGGAAGTAATTATTTCCCTCTATTCCTGTCTGTTCAACACTGGTGAGGCCACATCTGGAGTAACTGTGTTCAGTTTTGGGGCCCTCACTACAGAAAGGATGTGGACAAATTGGAAAGAGTCGAATGGAGGGCAACAAAAATGTTGAGGGGGACATGATTTCTAAGGAAAGACTGAGGGAGCTTGGCTTATTTAGTCTAAAGAAGAGGAGACTGAGGGGGAATTTAATAGCAGCCTTCAACTACCTGAAGAGGGGTTTCAAGGAGGATGGAGCTTGACTGTTCTTAGTGATGGCAGATAACAGAACAAGGAGCAATGGTCTCAAGTTGCAGCAAGGGAAATTTAGGTTAGATATTAAGAATAGTTTTCTCACTAGGAGGGTGGTAAAACACTGGAACAGATTACCCAGATGCAGTAGAAATTCCATCCTTGGAGGTTTTCAAAACCTGGCTAGACAAAGCCTTGGCTGGAATGAGCTAGTTGGGGATGGTCCTGCTTTGTGCCAGGCAGTTGAACTATATGGTTGGTTTCTTCCAACCCTAACTTTCTATGATTCAGGTACCTTTATCTTATTTCAGCTGCCAGTGGTGTTAGCTTGTATGACAATCTAGGGAATTGCTTTATGTATAATTTATAAATTCTGGTTAATGTCAGAAAGTTGCTTATAACATTGCTGCATCACAGAATGCCATAGCGTGAATATAGAATCCACCATGGATGTCTGAGCTGTCGTCTTTCTCAGATAAGAGACACTGCTTGTCATTAGCTTTATTGCTTGCCATTAAGGCAGAAACATCATGGAAAGATGTGTGTGCTAACAAGGTTACTTAAGAAGATAAACTCATTTGTAAAATGCATCTGTGAAAGAAGCAAGTGAAGAAAATAGCAGAAATTCTCCCAAAAGGAAAATTGGACAGAGACGACAAAGCAGAAGTTTAGAAGGGCGTAAGGGAGGAATGAGGAGGTAGCCTGAGCCACACAGGGAATTTGAGGCAGGAGACAGAAATAGGCATGCGTTTGTCGCAGGGGGGCTGGCCCAGCTGTGGGACCAACCAAGCTCACAGCAAGCCTGCTGAAAGTGAGCGAAGACAGTTCAGAGACCAAGCCAAGCTATGGCCTATAAAAGAACCCTGCATATATTCTGAAGACTCTGAGCCCAAAAATGCTCTAAAGTGGCAAGGAAGCTTATAAAGTATAATAGATGGGTCTTAATTTTGTCTAACTCTGTTGGTTTGTACATTAAGTACAGAGTAATTGCATGCACAAAACTCATGCAAAACTTTTCAGTGTGCCTGTAATGGGCTACATCTATCTTCTGTCCATGGGGAGAGGAACTGTAGACCAGAAGTATCTGATCTCACTGGGTGGAGAAATGTACAAGAGCTGCTGGGGTGTCTTAAACGAAATAGCACTGGTTTTCATACCTAGACATTTGGACCAAGGGGGATCCTCACTGGCAAAAGTCTCACACAGTCTTCATCCTGGCGCCCATAGCCATTGAGTGTCTAAACTGTACCCAGTCCCAACAAAGTAAGGGCAGCATTTGGATCCTCTCAACAGTGGAGTAAGTGTCCAGATGGGGAAGCTTAGCTAGATCCTTGACAGCTCACAAGCTATCTGCTTGCATTATTCTTTGCTTTACAAATATCCCTTTTCAGGCTATTTGCTTACCTTGTCTTTTCTCAATACCCCTTTTAATATAGTTGGTTAAATGGCACTAATTGTATCTGAGACTTATTTTCTCACTGTGCATTTGTGTGCCAGCATCTCAAGTCCCAGGATACCACAGACCTTAATTTTTAGCTACCACAGACCTTAATTTTTAGCTACAAGAATCATTTTCAGCTGAGGACAAAATCAGTTTTTAGCATTGTAACACTTCTTAAACACCTTTAACACAGCTTTAGCACTGCAACATATCTTATACTGTCTCAGAATGGAATGGGGTCCTGTAAACTTGACTTGTTCCTGTCATATACATTCTATTTTCCTTAAGAGTCGCAAAGCACCACCCTCCCTAAGTCTGCTATTCTCTGTTTCTCCATCTACTCAGGATTTAGTAGAAAGTGAAGGAGACTTACATTTTATAAGTTCCTAACTCAGCCCAGTGCTGGTTAAGCAATACACCTTTTGTAAGATGGTTGTTAGATTTGTTAGCTCCAGCTGTAAAACCAGTTCAAGCACAAATTTAGGAGTACTGAATTTCCCTCTGACTTCAGGACAAGAAACTGATGGTTCATATTCTGCTTGGCTTAAATATCTAGCACTTGAGAAAGCAATGCAAGATTCCAGCTGAAGTGCAGGAGGACAAAAATATCCATGATTAGATTTCAGTCTGGTTGGTTGGCAAATCTGTCTATTCACAAAAAAGTATTTCTGCTAATGCAGGTATTGGGAAAAGAGTCTGTTGCTTTAATCAACAAGGGACCGGGCATTAGGGTTGGCTGCTTTCATTTACGGATCTCCAGAAGTGAGATCAGTAAGACGCAGACAGATTGCTGCTGCAGGTTTGGTGCTACACCAGTCTGACAGGTGGTCAGTTCTACTTGCTGTGCCCTTCAGGGTCTCCCTTTTTTATCCTGCCTTTTGATGTTATCAGTTATCATTTGGGAGGCAGCCCTCAGTCACTGGAGGGGCGCCTTTTACTGTTTTGTTCGTTACAGGGCTACCAGCGTGGCCCAATAAGTACTCACCCTAGTGAACACGCCAGCGGCTGCCCAGGTTCCCTTCAGTCTTAAATTGTTCTGAGACCTGGTTAGGCCTAACTAGACTCTGGCCTTCTCAGCCTGTAGCTTACTCCCAGTTGTTCTGTCAATCTTGCCCCTCAATTTCAAGATCTTGACATGTTCAAGTATCAGTCTCAATCTCGGGCTTCTTGCCTTCAGTCAGGTTGGCTAGGGTTGAGAAGCCCCAGGACTGTGTCTTTCCGAGTCCACTGCCTCTAATCAGGTCCTCAAGGCTTCCCATCTTGAACCAGTCTTTTAAGGCTTCTGCACTTGACAGTAATAGCCCCTGGGCTCAAGTGCCCTCCATCAGCTACCCAAACTCAATCATCATGCTCCATCTGCCCCACCTTGAGTCCTTAGCTACCTTCTGGCTGTCCTGGACAGGCTGCGCCCAACACTCCTAGAATACCCTGTG
Source organism: Crocodylus porosus (assembly GCF_001723895.1). NCBI lineage: Eukaryota > Metazoa > Chordata > Crocodylia > Crocodylidae > Crocodylus > Crocodylus porosus. Next base: position 7,744,514 of record NW_017728910.1, on the reverse strand, counting down.
TATAACCGTTTTAGTGCCCTGGTGCATAATAGCCCATTATCTGCTGTATCCCAGGCAGACCACCCACAGTGTCCATTACAGTAGTGTCCTATAGTAGCTGTAACACCTCAGCACCCTTTCACAAGGTAGCAGCCTGTAGTGTCTTCCTGCATCTCAGAAGCCATCCCATGTCTCATAGCAAAACAATAAAGAGCTCTGTAAATTAACACAATCTGTGGATCTCAATCTTCAGCCTTCTCCCAGGGACCTCTTCTCCCCTTCGTGCTCAGGTCCAGTATTATGGCAGTCCATACTATCTGGCCACGCTACCAGTTAGATCTGAGAACAGTTTATATGGGGAGATCCAGGATGCTGTAATAGTGGAGGAAAGTGACCCAAGTTTGTGTAACCAACAGGTCCAAGTAGGCTCAGTACTAGCAATTCTTCCTTTCAGGAGTGCATACCCAGTAGATCCTGGTGATCTAATGCAACCTTTATAATAACACAAGAACTAGATATAACCTAATGAAGAAAAGAATTTTTAAAGCAGCAAAGCTTCTACGCGTCTATCTTACCTAGAGTCTGGCTAGTCTCCTAATGGGAACACCAGTGATTCTTTCTTCAGACTCCCATTTACCTAAGTCTGGGTTCTCCGTCTTAAATGCCTGTCTTTGAGAATCTGTGTGTTTCTTTAAACCCTCCTGGATCTGTTTTCTCCATCCCCAAAGGGTCCAAATCCCTTTTGCCTCCTTGAGGAATTCTGTCTGGTAGGCCTGACAGGGGTCCAAACCAGGGCATTAAAGTAATGAATCTTATGTTGTCCCATTAAGTGTTTGCTAAGAAACATATATAGTTCCACCTTCCTTTTCTTGGGTATACTTTCTTGGTGTGCTTTCACACAACATATGCGTGTGTAGTAAACATCACAATAAATAATCAAATTTATTAAGGGATGTAGGTAGTTGCAGATACGTCATTAAACCATAAACCTTCCAATCTCTAAGTTTCTTGCAGAGAGAGAGAGTGTGTTTACAGTTTAATGACTGATGACAAGCATCTCAGTGTTGCTCCACTGAGGCCAGATAGAGTCATTATGCATAAACTGGTATAAGTGACTGAAAATTGGTCTACATCCATAACACAACAGAAGTTCAGGGCATATAGACTGGTTTAAAAATGGCAGATCCCAGTCTAAAATCTGGAGGGAGGCTTGCACCAGGTAGCAGGGATGGGTACACTCCATGGAAGAAGGCTGCTAGCAGGACGTGCCTGGCACAGCTCAGGAGGCTCACACTGGGAAGCAGGGACCAGGGTGCTCCATAGAAGGAAGAATTAGGCCCCTGAGCTGCCATTGGTGCTGAGCTCTGAGGGCTGGATCCTTCTTTCTATGACGTGCCCAGGCTACCCCTGATTAGCTGTTAGGCACATGCCTGCAACCCCCTGCCATCACCTGTGCCCAGCCCTAGGCTTCCAGAAGAGACCCAGAGCAGGTCACTATGGCACACCCAAAAGCTGGGCTGGCAGAGGCAAGAGGAAGGTGTGCCACGGTGACTAGCTGAGGAACTTTTTTCCATGAAGTGCTGTTCTCTTTGGGCAGCTCTACTTAAAGTGTCTGTGAGTAGCTTTCTTTTCACTCTTCTTTTAGCGTTCCTTTATTTAATATCGCTGAATTTAGTCATAATAGGTGCATGTAGGTGTTGAATTAGTGCAGTGTAATAAATCCTGGTGCAGCTTGGGCAAGAGTTAACAGTTCCTGGGCACAGTATTTATACGTGTGCCTAGGACTGCAGCAGTTTGAGCTGGGGCAGAGCAGTCCCTGGCTGGCAGCAGACTTGTGGAGGGGGAGTGAGGCCAACCCTGGACTCTGGGTCGCAGCCTTGGGGAGTATCAGGGCTGGGGCATGAGAGTACCCAGAAAGCAGAGCCATGGGGCTAGGGAGCAGGCAGGGGTCTAGCCCCCTGCTGTCTCGGCACAATTTACTAGGCCTGTGCAAAGCGGCTAGTATTCACTTCATATTTGGATTCGGCCAATTGGGGGACAGTGATTCGATTTGGTGAGCCCCACTCACCAGCTGCTGCAGCAGCAGCCTCAGGGCTTCTCGGGGCTCATGGCAGTGGGGTGCAGTGGGGATCACTCCCCACCTGGCAACAGCTGGTGAATCGCGGCTTTAAAAAAAGAGCCGGGGGCTGGGGCTGGGGCTGGGCGGGACGGGGCAGCCATGGGAGCAGGCTGGGAGAGCAGGCAGGGGACTGGGGTAGCAGGCAGGGGATGAGGCTTGGTGGGGGCCCCCCCATGGTCCCCTCTCCAGCCCCTCACCCCCTACTTACCAGCATGGAGTCTGTTTCCAGCTCCCTGCGGCAGCATGTGGGGACTGCCCAAATCTCCAAAGCTCTCCAAATCTTTTCTGCATCGATTCGGACCTTTTAATTGGTCTCCTGATTTTATTTGCATTTGGAGATTCAGCCACCAAATCAGGCAGAAATCAGATCAGCACCCAAAGCTTCTCATAGCCATACAATTTACATCCAAGTCAGCATTTACATGTGCATTTAGGCACAATTGTTTTCTTTGCCATAGAATAGTACTGTTGGGGACAGTACGGTCTTACTGGAGTGAAACTTAGTTTGCTGAGGTCTAATAGTGTCACGTGTAGACTGTGACATTTTACACTGCAGCAAATTAGTCTACTGTGCTATTAAGCACATGTGTAGATGTACACAGTGGTTCTTATGCATGTGAATAGCATGGAAATTTGCAGCACAATACCAAAGTGTTTGAATATTGTCAGGGGACCTGGGCTCAGATCCTCCAAGGTTACCTAACTGACTTTAAAATCAGTAGAACTTTGATGTCTAGCTGCCTGATTATCTGAGACTTCATGCTTTAGAAATATTATACAAGTGACTAAATTTACATTTAGTGTAAGCAGCTGCAGCTGACAATTGGACTGAATTTAGTTCATGAACTCCAAAAAAATTGCAACCTGAGAGTTTGATCATACAAATGCACAAAACTCACATTTGTATGTATAAATAAATGTATTGTATGAAATCCTGATGCCACTGAAGTCAGCAATAAAGCTATCTTGAATGTTCAGGGCAGGATTTAAAACTTTGACCTCAGTTGGATTACTTACCTGCTTTGAGTTAGGCATGGGTGTAAAAATTTGCAGAATCAAGGTGTTTCAAACACAGATAAGAAAAATCCAATAGCAGATAATAACGAAGGTAATGACTCAAAACTTGAAGTGGCTAAGTGTATTGAAAAGAAAATGGTTGAAATGCTTCATGGGATAAGGCAATTCTGACAAGTGATTTAAAGAAAAGGAAAGGTTATATGCGCACAAGGAAACAAAGCTAAGAGTATAGAGGTTGCACAGGAGATGCAAACACAAAGTTCAGTTGAAGAAGACCAAAAGCAAGCAACATCCACCCCATAGCTAACAAGATGAATATTCTGTTGTACAGGCAAATGTACCTTCTTTTACAATATTTAATGCAAACGTGTCACTTTTCTAAAGACCTGCTAGGCAGGCTGCTTTGTGTGATCAGACAGAGACAGCATTCACCTCTGCTAGTAATTTCTTGGAAATATATTTAATAGATAATGTTGATTTGTTACAAACACATTGGTGCAGCAGGCTTGTAACTAACATTGCTGTAATCTATCAAAGACAATATATATTCCTGTGCCAGACACTTTCTTGCAGTAAAGATAAAAATGCTGTCATTGAGCCACTATAAAATCAGTTCCCTGAAGCTCAAGCAAGATTTTAGAATAATTCTTAGATCCTTTATTTCAGGAACATGCTCAAAAAACAACTTAATTCTTTTAATCTTTGATTGCTGCTACCGGGAGCTGAGTCTTATTATTATTCTGAATAACACAGTAAGGGGTTTTGGCTATTTATAGCCAAATGAGTGCTATTAAATCTCATTCTGCAAAACCTCTGACTCTTGCATTAACTCCCTATAAATGCATGTGACAATTAATGTTTTTAACACACAGCATAAATCAGTAGTGCTCAACCTTTTGGCCCTGAAGGCCAAATGAACAGTATGGGACTGGTCTGCAGGCTGGATCAGGTCCCATGTGCCATGATTGTGCCCCATGCTGCCTCTACCGCAGGGGTGGGCAAAATGCAGCCCACAGGCTAGATGTAGCCTGCCAAGCCATTGTATCTGGTCCACGGAGCCCTTAAAAAATTTAGAAAATTAATATTTATCCTCCCCCGGCTGCCTATCATGTGACCCTTGATGGGTTAGCAAAACTTAGTAAGCTGCCCTCCACCCAAAATAATTGCCTACCCCAAAGATTTTTAAATGGGTCATGTTATTTGTGCTGTTTAAGATTTCAACAAATATATCAGCACCATAGATAAGTATATATCACGACTAAAGGAGTCATTCTATAGTTTTTGTCCATTTAATAAAATTATATAATAGAGATTTGATTCCCCATTAAATTTCATAGGGTAATATGAAATAATAAAACTTGTTTTTAGTTTGGTAAAAATTGAATCCAGATAGTAAATTGCATCTTATTTAAGCCTAACATGGCAGGCAGTAACTCAGAGTTTCTAAGAATCTCGGAGACCACTGTGTTTCATTTACAAAAACAGTGACTAAAGATGCAGCAAAATCATCAGATGCCATATGCATGTTAGACATCATGGAGAAACTATAGGAGACTTCAAAAAATAGTGAATGATCAGTATGATTTGATCCTAATACAATTAAATTAATGTAGATATCATGGTATAACCTAATTTTGGCAAGTTGTTGAGGGCTGCATGGGTAGCCCCGACAGGTGCACCGCCTCCATCACCATCTTGGGATCAGTGTCCCAGTGTCTTGGGACCAATGTCCCAGAGCGGGGCACAGGCTGGCAGGGGTCTGTGGAGCTGGGCTGGGCTGCACCAGCAGGGAGAGAGGGGTGCTGGCCCAGCTCCAGAGAGCCCCTGCTGGCCGGGACCCTGCACTCCTGCCACCCTGCTCTGGGCCTTGCTGGTGCTGGCCCCAGGACACTGGTGCGGGCCCTGTGCACCCACGCACTCCCACTGAACCCAGCCCTGTGGTACAGGCAGGGGGCAGCGCGCAGTCCCGACCCCCTGCTCCTCAGCAGGGGACAAGCTGGTGCTGAGCGTGGGGAAAAGTGGCCCCTCTCCTGCCCTGTGGCCGGCACCCCACGCTGCAGGTGCTTGTGGCCTGCACGGAGCTGTCCTGAGCAGGCACAGGCAGCCCCACATGGGCTACAAGCAGCTGCGGCATGGGGCACCGGCCATAGGACAGGGGAGGGGCCACTTTTCCCACGCTCAGCACCAGCTTGTAACTCACCCCTGCTGCCAGCCTGGGCCCTGCGCCGGGTCCAGTCTTGCCCACTGGGGCTGTGCCACAGCAGCTACAGCCCCTCCACTTGCCATGCTGGGCAATGTTTGCCACCGCTGCCTCTGTGCTGCTCAGTGCACAAGCTCCAGGTGGGCAGCAGCAGCAAATACTACCTGACGTGGCAAGTGGGGGGGCCGCAGCTGCTGCCACTGTGCGCAGCCCCAGTGGATGAGCCTGGAGTCGGCGTGGGGCCCAGGCTGGTAGCGGGTTACAATTTGGTGCTGAATGTGGGGAAAAATGGCCCTTCCCTGCCTCGTGGGCCAGTGACCCACACTGCGGCCACTTGCAGCCCACGTGGGGCTGCCTGTGCCTGCTCAGGACAGCCCCACGTGGGCTGTGAGCATCTGCAGCAGGGAGCGCTAGCCACGGGATGGGGGAAGGGCTGCTTTTCCCTGGGGCTCCTTCCCTGCCTGGGGTCCTCCCCTGCCCTTCTTTCCCACCCCCCTACCCCTTACCTGAGTTTCCAGCGCAGCACAACCACATAGTCCCAGGCCAGGAAAGAAATAATAGGGTTCTATAGAAATTTCTCTAAATATCTATAAATCTAATAGAAATGTATGGTTATTCTGTAGTTTTTGTCCATTTTATAAATATAATATATAATAGAGATTTGATTCCCCATTAAATTCCATAGGATATTTTTAAGACTTAAAGAAAAGTTGCAATTTTCTAGTAAACTCTATAGAACTTTGTGTTAAAGAAAACACATGCATTGGTATCCTTGAATTCTGCTATATATTGTTCCAAATGAAGAAGGATATGCATTTTGCCTGCAGTTGAATCTAGAATCTTGATTCACAGGATTAATATGGAGATCAAGAAAATACTGAGAAGGCAATGTGTTTAAGGGACTTAAATTTCTGCAGCCTGAGGATTATCTTTTTTTCTGCTTGTTTTGTAGATTAATGAAGGACTTAATTCTCTGTTGCTTTCAAGCTAGAACATAGTACAGCTATGTATTTTTAAAGTCCACTGTTTGAACATGAATTCATAGTAGTTTGTAAAGTATTTATTTTTATATGTACCATATTCTGTTCAGTGTACATCCATTGTTTCCAAATAGCACAGATTTTTCTGTTACATTTTTCTCAGCTTCAAAGTACATTTGTGCATGGAGGCAGCTAGCCAAAAATATATTTTTTTTCTTTTTAATAAAAGAACTTCTGCAGATTTTATAGTAAGTAATACAAGTGTAAAATAAATTAATTGCTTTTTGGTTGTCATTTTTGTAATTTCTATGTAAATCAAATGTGTTTGCTAATAAAGCCATTAATTGGGCAATTTCTTAGCTATCAGGCAATCAACTTGGCAGTAGAAGTAAGAGGTAACCCTTTTCACTTAATCTTACAACTCCCTATTTTCTCTTTTGTTGTATGCAATAAAGGCTTGAAAGGTTTTTGATTTTTAATTGAGGGTGGTCTGGATTTTTTAAGTAAAATAAGGGATGTTTCTTTTTGAGGATGTAGCATATAAATCCTTCATACTTGGGTGCCTTTCACAAAGGCATCTTTTCTCTGAAATACGTTAGTCATTGAAGTTAAATGAACCAAAAAAGATCAATAATCTGAGTAAGAATTCTTTGGCTTCTACCATGTTAAGATTTGATGGATACAATAATTTAATTATTTCTTCAGTTGCCATAACCTCCAGATAGAGAAGATGTGAATTTCTTAAGAGGAAAAAGCAACACTTAAAAAAACAAACAAACCTGTGAAGAACATTTAACATCATAAAAAGTACAAGTCACAATTTTTCTTTTTTTCCAGTTACACCAGTTTAGTAACTCTTGAGATGTTCAGGTTGGAATTTAGTTTTGTGAATACAAGTACAATGCTGTTAGTTTGTGCTTCCCGTTATCCTGTTCATTATAATCTCCTCATTATCTTGTTCTGGGTCCATTTGCTTGCCACCAGTATCTTCCATTTCTTGGCCGGAAATGCTTACTTGAGAGAAATCACCCATTCCATGTCTCTGGTAAAAAATCATTTTCCATTTTCTTGGAAATCTTTTATTACTGTCTGATGAAGTGGGAGGCTAGCGAGTTGTTTTACTTTGCTTTAAAGCCTGACCGAGCACTTGGAAATCCTTCTGTTTGAAAAGTTCTTCTGGATTGTTCCCTAGAAGTAAGTTAAAATTCAGGAAAGCAGAAGCAGTATATAAAACTAGGATGCAGTAGAATAGAATAATCATCCCTTTGCAGCTTTCTCACCAATTATTAGCAGGGATCCTGGTTTTCTCTGATAAATTGCAAATTCTCATAATAAAATCCCCAAAATCTCTCTCTCTCCCTCTCTCTCTCACACACTTACCAGTTGAACACAATGTTTTGATATATTTACTATTTTAAAACAATTTAGAAGTCTACCAGTGCCTCAGTCATTATAATAAATTCTAAATACCTATAAATTTTGTCATTTGATTTTGGGTTTTCTGTCATGGAAAATCAGACCTCCCCCTGCCCTCTTCACTCACCGACATGGGTCCAGCTGAGGCTGTCCCCCCCGCCACTTTGTGGTATTGAACAGCCTTGATATGATGGTGCCCAAGCCACAGCCCCACAGCCCTGCTGGAGGGTGCCCCCAGCTGTCTAGGCTATGGGGCTAGGGACCTAGGTCTGCATCCCCCTGCCCCCCACAGCAGTGCCCAAGCCCCGGCTGCCACATGTGGGAGGTGGCAGATGCTACAGCAAAGCAGAGCATGGAGCCCAGCTTCCCCTTTCCCACGGGGGTCTCCGTGGCCCAGCAAGCAGGACCCAGCATGGCAGGGCAAAGCAGAACCAGGCAAGTAAGCTTAGTGCTGCCACTGGGAGCCCCACACTGCCATAGTAAGGCAATCCCTGCCTGCCCAGCAGCTTGGTGGTGCTGTGCTCATGGCAGTGACACTGAGCTTTGCCACTATGCTCTGCCTTGCCATGCCATTTCCTGCCCACTGGGGCATAGAGGACCTGAGGAGGAGAGCGGGGAGCCCAAGCCCGCAGTGAGCAGCCTGCCCCCATCCTGCATACAAATATGGGGGGCATGTGTCCCCCCCAGGTGTGCATGCAGCAGCTAGGAATCAGCCCCCTTGCTGCCCGCTGGATGATCAGCCTGTGGCTCTATCTCACTCCCCACCTTGGTCCTGCAGCCATGCATTCCAGCTTCTTATGGCCCTGAGCCCCACACAGCACCCCAGCTGGGCAGCAGCCCCAGCCCTGCCCAGCTCCTTCCTTCCCTCACTTTGTGGGGCCTCAATCCCTCTCACTTCCCCCCTCCATGACTTAGCTGTAGGAGCTGCTCTCCAGGCCCCTTGCTAGCTCTGTGGCTGTATACATGTGCACATGCACATGGCGCCCCCTGCTTTTATAACCTTTGCAATCTTCTATGCCTGATAAGAGTGCCTGTGCCCAAAAGCTTGCAAATAAATATATTTTTTGGCAAATATCTACTTGGTTTAATAAAAGATATCACTTCTGCCATGAGTTCTGATTCCATTTGCCTCTAGACCAATATGGCTACAACCTGGATAGGTTTGACTTGTATTAATAATCCATGTTTTGCGCACAAAGAATGCTTCATGCACAATAAATCACTGGTAGTGTGTTCAGGTTTTTCTGCCATTTAGAATGAATCTTGAATTGTGTACAACTGAATGCAGGAGGAAATGGGGATTAAGGAGCCTGAGAAAATAGAGGTTTTTCTTTCTTTAAGTAAAGCTTTGCCTCAGGGATTCTCACAGCATATGACATCTCCCATGAAAACTAGGTGATTGGTCATAAAAGGGCAAGGCCATCCCTCCCATATGTTATTTTATCTCCCATAACAATACTGAAGATGACACCATACATCTTATGCAGCTGCTCTGATGTCATTTCCCATACCATATCCTTTCCTCAGTCTGTTTCCTTATCCAGTCCCTCAAGAAGTCCTGAGACTCCAGCCCAAGGTCATTCTTGCCATGCCCCAAAGTACTTACTGTCTCTAGTTCCTCTTGCCCAGTGGCTGTCCAAACAGGAAAGGGAGCTCCGTGATTTGAGCAGTACTGAGCAGCAGGTGAAATATGTCCTTTTCAGTGACTTACTGGGCTGGATATATAATCCGTTGCCTTTCTGTAGGGGGTCTTCAGGGATTTGATTTTCTCCCTGCAATACGACATGTTCCTGGGAAGCCTCTGCACCATCAGTTCTTGGCGATAACCTCATGGAATTTTAGATTTGGACTACATCTTTCTAGATGCTGGATCTAACTGACCTTGCACCAGTTGTCCCCTGCAGCCCTGGTGACATCAACCAGCAAAGATGTGCTTGGAGAATCATTTCCTAAGTAGCATCTCTGTTCCAGTTCAAGGAAAGCACAGTAGAAATAGGGTTGAGTACGTGCAGTGTAAGGGTCAAACACCAGCCCAATATGTAGAAACCAGAAGGTAACTTTTTACATAGAAAAAGGGAGCAGATAGAGGCAAAGGATGTGGTCATCATGGGGGACCTGAACTTCCCAGACATCTGCTGGGAGGAGCAGTCAGCCAAGTCTGATCGCTCACGTCGGTTCTTAGCCAGAGTGCAGGACCTCCATCTAACCCAGGAGGTGCACAGTCCCAC
>NW_017728910.1:7552081-7601027 GCF_001723895.1 Crocodylus porosus | reverse complement strand
CTTCCAGGGGAAGTGGTGCAGGCTCCTAGCCTGGGGATTTTTAAAAGGAAGTTAGATGAGCACCTTGCCGGGGTCATCTGACCCCGGTGCTCTTTCCTGCCAAGGCAGGGGGTCGGACTAGCTGATCTACCTAGGTCCCTTCCGACTCTAGCTACTATGAAACTACATAGTCATAGAGGAGTAGAGTTGGAAGGGACCTCCAGAGGTCATCTAGTCCCACCCCCCTGCCTGAGGCGCAGTCATCCCTATCCAAACAATCCCAAACAACTATCATTTAAATTCTACATAAGACTAACCCTAACCTGCCACAGGTAAAGTAAGGGAACCACAGCAACCAGTGTCTTGCTTCTATAAAATGTCAATACATGTTTGAGAGGTCTTGGGTAGGAGGCCACAGCCCCCACTACAGAGGAAGGGAAAAACCCCACAGTCCATAGCAGTCTGACGATGGGTTAAAATTCCTTCCTGACACCAAGTATGGTGACCAGTCTAACTTTGAGCTGAGGGGAGAGACCTTCTTGCCAGGCTTTGGTCCCAGCAGGAAAATTGGCACACCTCAGTCAAAGTCCCTAGCCTTAGCTGTAGACAACACCCAGAGCCTCTGAGGAAGCTTGAAAACATCCTGACAAGTTGCAGAAGAAGCCAGGGGGAGGAGGGCAGGGAGCAACCAGCAAAGCCCAGAGGTATGGGAAATACCCATGGTAGAAAATAGGCACCTACACCTATGTCATCCCTAACCAGTGGCTATCCAGCTTATTCTTGAACATCTCCAGTGATGGAAAGTCTACAGCTTCCCTAGACAGTCTGTTTCAGTGTTCTTGCAGTGAAGATTTTTTTATGGATATCCAATCTAAGTTTACTTTGCTGTAACTTCAAGCTATTGGTCTGTGTCCTCTCTACAACAAGAGAGAAAAAAGTGACTTCCTTCTTATGGTAGTCTTTCAAGTATTTCAAGACTGCTGTCATGACCCTTAAGCATCTTTTCTGCAAACTGAATCTTCCTAGCTCTTTCAGACTATCCTCATATGACTTGCCTTCTAAGGCCTTGATTATCCTTGTTGCTGACCTTTGGACCCTCTCTGACTTCTCCACATCCTTTTAAAAATGTGGAGCCCAAAACTGCACATGGACTCCAAATGAGGCCTAACCAATACCAAGTAGAGAGGCACTGTCACCTCCTGTCTTGCACGTAATTTTTCTATTGATTTGGCCCAAAACCATATTTACCTTTCGTGTGGCTGCATCACATGGCAGACTCATGGCAATTCTGGTATCTACCAAGACTCTCGAGTCCTTTTCCGTAGTGCTGCCATTCGGCCAGGTGTCGCCCATTTTTATTTGCTTTGGATTATTCCTTTCGAGGCTTAGCACCTTTCATGTATCTGCGTTGAACTTAATCCTGTTAGTCTAGCCCAACTTTCCAATCTGTCAGGATCCTTCTCAGTTGTGCTCACATCCTCTAATGTGTTCATAGTCCTTCCCAGTTTCATGTTCTCTGCAAACTTGCTCAAGAAGCTTTCTATTCCAGCATTGAAATTGTTGGTAAACACATTAAATAGCACTGGGCTGAGGACAGATCTCTGTGGGACTCCACTAGAAACTTCCTGCTATTCAGACATGGATCCGTTAATAATTACCCTTTGTTTGTGGCTTTTGAGCCCAGCAGCTATGTATCCAACTTGTAGAAGTTTTATCTAACCCACATTTCTCCAGTTTGTTTGAGAGAGTCATGTGGGGACATTGTCAAATGCTTGCTGAAGTCCAGGTATATTATATCTTCAGTATTTTCTTCATCCACCCAAGTAGTAACTTGGTCAAAGAAGGAGATCAGGTTTGACATGATTTGTTTTTCATAAATCTGTACTGGCTGAAGCTGGTTCCCTTCCTCCTCCAGATGCCTCCCTTAGGATATGCTCCAGTGGCTTCCCAGGTATTGAGGTGAAGTCGAACTGGTCTGTAGTTCCCTGAGTCCCCCTCCTTGCTTTTTTTTTTTTTTTTTTTTTTTTAAGGGAGGGCGGGGTGTGCATTATATAGGCCTTTTCCCAGTCCTGTGGAACCTGGCTCGTCTCCCATGACTGTATGAAGAGCATTGACAAGGGCTCTGAGATCTCCTCTGCCAGTTCCTTCAGGATCTTGGGATGAAGCTCATCCGGCCTTGCTGACTTGAATACATCTAGGGACAGAGAGGAAAAAAAGAATGTTTTGTTGTGTTTAAGTAACAAACCTTTCACAGGTCACTTTTACATAAATCTCTGATCTGTACCTTTGGGGTTCCATTAATCTGTGTTGCAGTATCCCTGCCTTCCCCCCCTTTGTTATCAATTGCCACTTTTCTGTGTTTGTATTGTAGATAGCCAGTCTTTCTAGAATTCAAGTACTTACTGGGAGAGGGAATCAAAATAGAGTTATTTACTGCATCTTGAACAAGCCCCTTGACTTTCATTAGTGCTGTCCTTGTGGATGGATCCAGTGCCATGGACAGTGAACCCTCATTTTCTGAGAGGTTTACATTCACAAGACTCATAAAAAGCTGCCTGCTTTCCCAAGATACTGAACACTGGATGGGTCATTTTAAACTGCTTACATTCCTTTAGCACTGAAAAGATGTTTATGGGGGGTTTCTGTTTTGTTTTTGGTTCTTTTGAGCTATTAGTATTTTGGTTAGTAATGCTGATCAGTAGGTACTGGGAAATAATGTATTCTGACATCGTCTCTTGCTAAAGGTTACAGCAGTGTATCCAGTGGTTCAACCCCTGGAGCCACATTTACAGCACAGGTTGTACTTGTGAATAGAGAGAATAGCTCCTAGGTTGCTTTGAAAATTCAGCCCTGAATTGTTTACTTTTAACCTCAGAAAATGGTTCTGTAGAAGCCATTTTTGTAAAATAGTTTTTACCTCATAAAATCACTTGCTGTTTATACAGGTGATGGACCTCAATGTAGAGATTACGTTATTAGTCTTGGAGTTGTGAAGCCCCTGTTGTCCTTCATCAGCCCATCTATTCCTATAACATTCTTAAGAAATGTTACATGGGTCATGGTCAACTTGTGCCGTCACAAAGATCCACCTCCACCGATGGAAACCATTCAGGAGGTGAATTAAATTTATGTTTATAAATTTAAATGTATTATACTGGAACTGGTGAATGTCTTGAACATTATTTAACATTAAATGTTTTCTATCTGCCTCCCTTCCTCAGATCCTTCCAGCCCTCTGTGTTTTAATTCACCACACAGATGTAAATGTAAGTAATAAAATTTCCCATAAAGTGCTTCTTAATCAAGTATCTCATTCTGGCACTTCTGGTGATTATAGCCTAAGGTCATTTTAGAAGCAGCTGATCATGGCGAGGTACCTTTTAAGAAAAGAAATGTTAAGCCTCTCGTCTTCCTTTTGCTTCCTAAGGACTTCTTTTGAGAGCGTGCATTTCAAATGCCTTATGCATATATGGAAGGAAATGTTTATAATGTTATGATTACATACTGAATGTACTTTTCTTTACATAAGAAAAGCAGCTGTTTATGCAGTCCACTTATCCTTTTAATAAACGCTGTACTTGCTCAAATACAAGACAACCCTGAATATAAGAGAACCCCTCAATAATTAGATTCTATATATGGAAAGTGTATAAATTCATAGTAATTTCCAGGTATATAATCTAATTATTAGAGCTTTGCCTTGAATTTGTCCCTCCCCAAATACCGCAGCAAAAAATTTAATTCGGGTGGGGTCAAGTGACCTGTTTGCCCTTTGTTCCCACAACTTCTTCTGCAGTGCAGCTCTCTGCCTGTGCTACCCTTTGAACCTGCTGTCCCTGAGTATGTAGAAGTGAGGGGCAAATTTGAAAATGTTAACTTTGAAATAAAATGCCTGCAGTCATTTAATTCATCCAAAAAACTGGTATAAGTCTTAGTACAAGTACTCAATAAGTGCACTTTTAAGCAACACTAATACATAGCACAAACAATGCATGATATTAATCCAAATCCAAGAGGCTCACTTTTTTTCCATGGAGTTTATTGGGCTAGGCCCCAGCAGAGTCAAGTGTTTCAAGGTACACCTCCTCCTTCCCCACCCTGTGTCTGTCTGCCCCCCCCCAACACACAGACACAGGATGTGTGTGTTAATTAGCCCCTCACTTGTGATGACTGGAACCAGGTGCTTATGTCATGAGCAGGGCACCTGGTTTTTCCCAAGAAAAAAGGCAAAATTCATGATTAAAGGCCCCCCACAGCCCTTGCTGGTACCCCACACTCCCCCAGCCCTGTTGGAGGGGGCCCCCAGCTGCCAGGGTTATGGGGCCAGGGACCCAGGTCCACAGCTCTCTGCCTGCAACAGAAGGCAGCTGCAGCAGAAGGAGCACGAAGCTGGCTCCCCTACTGCTGCCTGCTGCCAGTTTGGGCAGGGGCGGAGCCGGCTCCAGGGGGCCACATGCACTCCCAAGGAGCAAGGGAATAATAAAGTCTAAAATGCAATTGCTTTTTCAAGTGAAATATATCATGCTTCAGAGTGGTAGGAAAGCTTGTTTTGGTTACTGTTTTGTTGGTTGGATTACATCAATAAAGGACATAATTTGGGTTGGAAAAAAACTTATTCTGAGATGTGCATTAAACATTTAAGTAGTCTCTGGGCTTTTGTTTTCATTTACCAGTTTCTAAAAATAGTTTTCATGTCTGACTTGGCATGTGTTGTTTAGAGCTTCCTCTTTTGTATTGGTTTAATTCTATTTTTTTATGTTAGATATTGGTGGATACAGTCTGGGCTCTTTCCTACCTAACGGATGCTGGTAATGAACAGATCCAGATGGTGATAGATTCTGGAATAGTCCCTCATTTGGTTCCTCTTCTCAGTCACCAAGAAGTTAAAGTGCAAGTAAGTTCAGATTGTACATTCTGAAACAAAGGCTTAGTGACTTTGTGTAACTTTTGGTTTGATTATTGTTTAAATATTTAGCAACATGTCTCTGCAGGTGCTTCAGTTTCTGAAACTCTGCAAATGTCTTTTTTTTTTTCCCCCCCTACTTTTGGATAAAATATTTTTTGCTTTAAGTGTTTTCATACTTTAACTTAGAATCAGCTTTCTAGAAATATCATTGAAAATTGTTCTCCCAACTGTTTCAAATGTTCCACAGTCTTTAAATAGTGTTCTGTTTCAGACTGCTGCGCTGAGAGCTGTAGGAAACATTGTTACAGGGACTGATGAACAAACGCAAGTAGTTCTGAATTGTGAAGCACTTTCACATTTCCCAGCCCTTCTGACACATCCCAAAGAAAAAATTAATAAGGTATGTAAATACATATAGAAGCCAAACTGTTCCTTGAGTCATTTATGTTGTAAATATTTTGTCCACTTATTCTCTGATGCTTTGCATTCCACAAATTATAACCTAAACTAGTGAGTACTTATAATTCATATTTGTTATACCAAGTTCTAACCTAAAAGGCTTGATACTATCATACTTTCCTTGACTTGCTGAAATTATTTTATTAGGATTTGTATAAAAATTCAGCTTTTATCTTGTGTTGCAGGCTGTCAGTCTAACTTTTACAGACCAAAATTTCTGAGGGGTCTGCCATATTTGTATAACATGCTTTAATGATTTGTTATGTGGAGTACTTTATTCTATTAAGATTGGAATACAGCTGATTTAAACTGACTCTTGGAAATGATGAAAAAGAGGTATTTGGATGTCTGTCTGAATGGCTTGTGTGATTGGGGAAACTATTCTAATTAAATTCTTAATTTATACTTTTAGTAGTGCTCTATTTGGGAGGGGGGAGTGTATGTGTGTGTAAGTGTACAAAAGCTTCAAAATGGGGGCACTGATGGATAAAGTGCTGATTTTGGAGTGCATCTGAGGCATGTTGTATTACAACATTGCCAATGATTAAAGACCAAGATAAGCTCACCAGATTAGTCTAGACATCCTAAAAATCTCTAACAGGTTCACTGATGTAAGTGATCCTGTGATCTGATCCAAGAGGTTTAGTCAAGATTATTTGACTTGATAAATTAGAATCAGGGAGTTATCTATCTTGTATTCCCAATTTGAATAAGCAGCATCAAATAAGCTGTTATACTGAGACAAATTGAAAACATTTGGTTTATATAGAGCAGCCCTAAGGGTGGATTGTAAGGTAACTAAATTATCTGGTTAAGTGTGGTGATTATGGAAGCTCTTATTTTAATGTCTTTTATGTACAGTACTGATTGTTCTGGGTGAATAATTTATCTTGTATAATCTTAGTGAGAAACACGATGGCTTTTTTTCTTTTTATTGGACCAGCTGTACAGTTGAGACCATGCTGCACAATCTTTTGGACCAAAGTGCCCTTTTCAGGTTGGGGGCTAAAATCTTAAATTTAGATGATATTTCTAAAAGCTTAATTCCTGAAACTGTCCATGCAGTTATGAAAGCTTTGTATTTTGATACTGAGAATGTTACACAAAACCTTCCATAACAAAAACCTCTACCTGGCCCAAATTTACTTTCCAGAGTGAATGAATACAATGTCCAACATAACTGCAGTGTTGGGCACTCGTCTATCTTCCTGACCCCTACTTCACTTGTCTTGAGCATTATATTCTGGAAGAATGGCACTTTTCTTACATCTATATGTTGCCTGTTCTTCTCTTGGATAAACTGTTGATGTCAGTGGAACTAGGAGCACAATAATTTCTTTTGTTCATATTTATGAATAAATATATTTTTGGAATACTTGAGAACAGAGATAAAGAGGAAACAGATTTTTCATGAGATAAAGAGCAGTGAGTATCATCTTTGAGTGCCTGCCAAAAGCAATGTAGATCTAACTTCCTTTAGAGCTCTCTCAGCCTTCAGTTGGAAATAGTGGTGGCATTAGAACATAAGGATGGCTGAATAAACTGTTGAGGTCAAATCTAAAATGACACATTGATCACCTTAGAAATCATGCCAGTTAATCTTCAGGTTTAGTGTAATCCTCTTATCTCTTCTAGTTTACAATAATAATTTTGTTACCCCTACTTTGTCAGTTTTCTGCTGTGTCTGGATTGTTATGATTTTCAATGCAGTTTAATAACAAAAAAAACCCATTTTCAGTTGTGGATGCTAGTATGTCTTTGATTTTTAAATTGTAAGTTTAAGTCTCAAGTTAGAAATTGTTATTCAAATACTCCTCCACACTATTTAATGTCTGTACTTTTTACTTTGCAGGAAGCAGTATGGTTCCTATCTAACATCACTGCAGGAAATCAGCAGCAAGTTCAGGCAGTGATAGATGCAAACCTTGTTCCCATGATAATACATCTTCTAGATAAGGTTAGATAACACGTTCCTTTTGTACTGTTGGCCACAAGAAAAAGGAGGCATATTTTTGAAATTCCTACAGATTTTAAGTCTTTGTTTTTGTTGGTTTCCCTAGGGACGAAGTATAATAGTATATTTCCATAAATTGCTAGTTGCTACATAATCTTTTTGTTTAACGAGCGTCTAAATGTCTCTTATTGAAACTTCAAAAGGTGCCATTGATCAGGCTTTTTTTTTTTCCAACTGTTTAAGTTGGTCTAATAAAAGATCAGATTCACCCAAATAACCTTGTCTGCCTATGTCCTTAGACCAACATGGCTACAACCTACACCCTTGCTTCATGCAAAACAATGGTTGTTATTGGTAAAATGTGGTAAAAAGCTCTTTGCTTCCTTGTAAAATGAAGACATGGAGGTAAGCCAGTTTTTTTAAATGTCTGAGGATCTTAACAGCCAAGAATTGGTGTAATTTGTGGTGTCAACCATTGTGTATAATCCTGGGGGTGATACCCTTCATATGAATATAGAGCCCTTTGCTTCCCCCTCCCTCCAGCCCAGTAACCAAAAGAGATGTTTGCTGATACCATTTGCAAACTTAATTTTGTCTCCCATGTATCCACTCCCTGCAGAAGAGTCCCAAATTATTTTTTCTTTTATTGGCAGGCTACAGAATCAGTGGGTATGTGTCCCTTTTTAAAATCTTTACCCCTGGATCTTATGCAGAAGTAGAAAGCTATATGAGAAAGTAACAACAATTGTAGTAGTTCTGTGCCAGTAACTGCCTTTTGCTGTTAGTATGAAACTCTTCATGTGTGTCCTCACATTCCTGAGATTAGGCAGAAAAGCTAGCAGAGCGGTCCCTCTTGCCTTGTATCACCACATCCAGCTTTTTGTGGTGGAGGGAAGAGGCTTACTGCTATGGTACTGTATTTTTAATGTACTGATTTGAAATTCCTGATTGAGCATGTGTGGAGTACACTGTCAGTTTCTGTTCTGGGCTGTATTTCTCTTTAAAATATTTCTCATTTTAATACTTGCCTTCCTTCCACTGAGATGAGAGGAGGGAATAACGTCAAAGTGAATGGAGTGGGGGAAGAGCATGGGAAGTCTTGGGTCCTAGCAGAGGAGGGTGAGGAAATAGGATGCAAAATAATAATAAAACATAGTTTGAAAGTAGCTATTTTTTTCTCATGACATTTCACTAGTAGTGTATAGAAATTTTAGCACAGATTTGTTTTTTATAGTTGCTGCTGAAACCATTTTGCATCCTGAAGATGAAAGGATGCTGAGTCTATGGTATAAAGTGCTTTTGTTGGAATTTTATAAATGCTATATATACTTGAAATTTTGAAGTTCCAGTACAGTGCTCATCATTATGAGATGTTGCAGGCTGCTGATGAAGAGATAGTGGTACAGTTGGGTGGTTTGTTTGGTTTTTTTTTCTCTCTTCACATTCTTGTTCCAGAGGAGAGGAAAAACTTTTTCCTCCTCTGCAGCTGAAGACTTTCCAGGCAGGATAGTGCTCAGGGGGGGTCCTCCAGGCTGCATAGGCAATAGAAGATGGAGCATGGGGAAGAACAAACTTTCATCCTCCTACTTTCTACTTACAAGATACTTACTTTCTTTCTGCCCTTCTCCCCCATCTCCCCAGGTTTAAACTGAGTTTACTATGAAAGTGGGTTACTCATTTCCTCATTTTAAGTCCTCCTATAACAAAACAATTACTAAAATATTATATTTAAATATTATATTTAAGCAGGAGGAATATTTTAAATATGAATAAAATAATCTACAATTGATCATTATTGTCTTTTAGGGTGATTTTGGTACTCAAAAAGAAGCTGCTTGGGCTATAAGCAACTTAACAATCAGTGGAAGAAAAGATCAAGTGAGTAAATGTTTCCCTAAAACTAATGCACTTTTTCCCTTTTGGTGCTTCTGAAATTGTTCAAACACCACTTCCTTGAAATAATTTTTTGGTGAATTAGTGAAATGATATTTATGTGGAAACTTTTTAGTTTCCATGTTGGGAGTGACCTAGACGAGTCCTGGGCAAAGGTTTTTTGTCTGAAGTGCTCCAACATGTGCATGGCTGAAGTGCTTCAGAAACAATCCTCAGAAGTAAGGAACATCTTTGAAGCACTTCTTAAGCCATCTACACTCCAGCCATGTGTGATGAGGTTGCTCAAGCTTACAGCATTTCACAGATGGAGTTCTGTTCCTGGCCCCCCTTCATCATGGATGTTGGTGGGGAATGGAGAGCAATTACCTGTTGCAGTCTCTGGCTGGAGAGCCCTGCTGCTGTATGCCATCACAGTGATTTTTTTTTTTTTTTTGAAGTGCTTTAGTGGTGGAGGTGGCTGGTAAAGGTGCACTGATGCATCGGTCCAATTATTGGATTGGCACAGATATAAAGAAAGTTGACTGTATTGGAAATCAAACTTTTTTGCCTAATGTGGCCAATAAATGCCCTGTGCATGCAGAGCCACAGTGCAGCATGTAGATGGTGAGGAGCACAGCCCAGCAGCTTGGAGAGCTGCATCCAGCTGGTAAGTCTGTTGTGGTAGAAGGGGAGGAGGGAGGAAAGGATTGTAGGGGGAGAAACAAATGGAGGCCCCTGCAGTGAGGGAGGTAATGGTGGATTTTAGGGTGGCTGAAGCCAGGTGCTGCCCCAGCCCGCCCCATGCAGATCTGGGGGCGTGCCCCCCCATGCCCTCCCAGGGTGCATGCAGTGGTGGGAGCTGCCCCCTGTTCCACATGGCCTCCAGATGAGCCACGGCTCTTATCTCCTGCCCCAACTGAGCAGCGCCTGCCCCTGTCCCAGTCCCACTCCCTCCCTTGCCACAGGGGCCTCAGCCTGTCCCCACTCTTGTCCCCGTCCCCACCTCTTCCACCCCGACGACTTACCAGCCAGATGCTCCTCTTCAAAGCTGCTGGACTGCATATCAGAATTCGGATTGGTATTGGCCAATATGCTTCCTTAAAAATGGGCATTGGCTCATAAAACCTCTATCGGTGCACCCCTAGTGGCTGGGAGCTCTACAACGGTACAGTACTGAAGTGCTTCAAGTACACACTTGGTGGCCTAGGAATGTCGGCGGAGAGTAACTTTGAGGGCGAAAGATGAAAGTGATGTTATAATACATTACAGTAACTTGCTTAAAAAAAAATCTGTTTCATATCTGATAGGACTCTTGAGCAGTAGGAATCTGTATTTTCTTCTAAAAGAGAGCAAAAAACATGCTTTAAAATCCATGTGAGGAGGAGGAGGATTTATTCACTGCTTTGCTGACAGTCATCTTTGTGTGTGCATTCTGTAGAAATCACTGACAACAGCACATACCAATAAAGCTGGGCACCAGTTGCCAAATAGAAATAAAGTTTGGGTTTGCAAGGACACAGTGTAAACCAAGCCCACTTCAGTGGGGTCAGGCTGAGACTACTTCTGGTCTTTGGGATGACAGGGCGCCTCTATACGAGATCTTTACTGCTGTTTCCTAATTAGCTCTGCAGTAAATGTCTCTGCATATATATGTGCAGTGCTGTTAGGATGGAGCAAACTAATCAACTTTGCTGTAGGCTAGTACTTGGCTAGCAAGTAGTGTCCTGTGGCAGAGTTATTTACTCCCCAGCAGTGTGCATGTAGATGCTGATGGGGCTGGCTTTGGCATAAGGGTGTTTCAGTTCAAGGGCTGCCTGCAGGCTAGCCCCACACTGGAGCACCCTCATGCCCCAGCCAGCCCCTCTGCAGCATCTTGAGCTGGGCGGGGAACAGCCCCAGGCTGATGAGCTGACCTCTCAGGCCCCCTGCCAGCCTGGACTGTTCTGACCCAACTCAGCATGCTTCGGTTCTGGGTACAGGTTCAAACACAATGCCTGGGAGCAATACACTCCAGCATGATATGCCAGAGTTTATTGCTATGAATTAATGGTACATGTAGATGGTGCCCGCAGTGTACTAAATTATACCAGTTAGTGGGTTTTCATTGTGTAATCTGAATTTAGAATGTATTTTCAAAGCATAAAATGGATATGTGGGACTGAATTTTTATACATTTTTAAAATGCTTTAAAACATTCTTAAGGTTTAGCTGTTAAGAGGCAAGGTATCAACTCTAGCTCTTTCTTGTGTTCCTGAAAAGTGGTGGCTTGTGGGTTTTTTCTTTTCTATTTCTTTTTTCAGTAACTCTTCTCCTTTTTTTTTGCTCTTGCACATGGTTTAATTAAATATTTTTAATTTACATATTGCTCTCTTCTAGGTGGCATACTTAATTCAGCAAAATGTAATTCCTCCTTTTTGCAACTTGCTAACAGTAAAAGATGCTCAAGTTGTACAAGTGGTGCTGGATGGACTAAGTAATATATTAAAAATGGCTGAAGATGAAGCGGAAACCATAGCCAACCTTATAGAAGAGTGTGCAGGTATGATATAAATTATTTCGCACTACAGCTTGCTGTAGCTGCAAATATAATGAACGGTGAAGCCCATTTACTACCTGTTCTGTAATAGTCATTTGTTGCGTATCTTTCTTATTATGCCAGTTTCACTTTGTACTGCTTTGAGAGAATCTCGATACAAACTTGTCTGTCTAAGGAAACCTTTATATAACCCAATACAATATGTAAGAAATCCAGTCATGGAAGTGAAGAATCCCAACTTCAAGTTATTTTGCCATAGTTTACAAAATAGTACATTGCTGTGTCTGTCTTTTTCCTTAAGTTGTAAACTTAATGAGTTATTTAAAAATGTATCTGGAAATAATTTGATTAAAAGAAATTATTAATAGTGGTGCCTTGAAAATATAACTAAAAGATATAATATCTTTTAAATGTTGTGAAATAGCTGCCAATCCACTGGAATTCTCCATTTAGGAAAAGTAACTATTTTAATGTTTAAATGATCGCTACAAGTTCTCAGGGAATCACCTTTCTTGCACATTACTTGAGATGAGGGTGATGCTTTTGGAGATCAGGAGATTTTAAAAAGGACAGAGGATTTAAAATGTAAGTGAATCGTGTTTAGGAGAGGAGCATCAGAAAATTTGAGAGGTGCTTTAGTGACTGAAGAAACTCTGACCTGAGTGAGAACTTCCTACTGTACTTTCCTGGTAGCTGTGCTTTTGTCTCCTTGACTGGGAGGTACATGCTACTTATTCTACATGACTGCATTATAGTGTAGCTGTCTTAAAGCCTGAGGCACTAATACTGTGATGATGATTACTTTATTTTCCCCGAACTCCTGAACGCTTTTTCATGGTTGGAGAATCCCAATTGAGTTGTTACACAGTTTAAAAAAAAAAAAAAAAAGTAAATTAAAAAATATAATAAGCATCCATGCATGGAGTTAATCAGCATTAGCTGCATGTATAGATAAGCCTAAACATGTTGCATTCTAATTCTGTTGTTAGTGTCCCCCGAACTTTTTTAACTATACAAGACTTGGCTAACATGGGGATAGTTGAATTTAATGGGTGAGGTGAGACGACAGGTGGTAGGTTAACTTAAGTGTCAGATCTAATATTTTAACCTTCTGATTGATTCCTTCTCTGAAATATTTCCTGCAGGGTTGGAAAAAATTGAACAGCTACAGAATCATGAAAATGAAGACATCTACAAACTTGCTTATGAGATCATTGATCAGTTCTTCTCTTCAGATGATGTAAGTGTATAGTAGTTTTGTCGCATTTAATTTTATTTATCAAAGTGCCTAGAGACTTTACACTGGTTAAATCTGTTTCTAGCATTTACTGTAATTATATTTGATCGATAGTGTCAGTAGGTAGATATGTGCATATTTGTTCCAGCGATATACTGTAAACTTCAGTTTTGAGGTGTTTTGAACAAATATGCTTTAAATAAAATGTCTTGCTGAAACTAATTTTTCGGTTTTTGATAGTTGGGAGACATAGGTAGACAGGAAAAATTTAAGTAGGTCATGCTTACCTCATTGCATCAGCTCTTCTAAGTTGAACGAGTTGTCATTTAAAAAGAGGGGCTTCTTTTTAAGAGAAATATTTGATACATAACTAGGATGAGAACCATTGCACCAACATTATTTAGCCTAAGTTCCTCTGGTCTTCAGAAGTAATTTTTTTTATAGCTAGCTTGTATCTAGATAGTGCCAATCTCACATTTATTAGGTTTCCAGTTGCACTGAGTAGCAAGTGGTGGTGTTATAATGCATTGAAATCCTGATCATCAATTTATAGATATCTGACAGCAAGCTTAAGGGCCTTAGCAGCTCTTCTTTCCTACATGACTATATCTCAGAATATTTTAGTCTAAATCAGTAGTTTTCAACCTGTGGTTCCACAGACTCCTGGGGATCCGTAGACATTGTCTAAGGGGTCCATGAAAGATGACTGTTATCAATCAAAAGTATGTGAATACCCACGCTTACAGTTCAGAGGGGTCTGCACCTCTCCATTTTATATTTTTTTAGGGATCTGCAAATGAAAAAGGTTGAAAACCAGTAATCTCAATACGTAAATGTGCTTTTTCAAAGTAATTTACTATGTTCAAAGTGCAAAGAGAAGTTTGTCCTGTCCCCCTCAAAAAAATTTAATGTGATCGCTGCCACACACTTCAACCTATCCACCATATAGTCTGTAATTTTGTTTTAATACAAACTTGCAGTTCTTTGGGGTGCAAGGTTTATAAATACAAGGTGTTACTCGACTGTAGATTCTATGGTCAGGCTGCCACGAATGAACCAAAACGTGTCTCAATAACTATTTACACAAAGCTGTGGATTTTTTTTAAACACTAGATCCTGGTGACTGTCTGGTACAAAATGATAGACATGTCTAATTTGTCATGTTTAGCCTTTCTGTACCCATTCTAAATGCTTCTTTGTTCTGTTACAGATTGATGAAGATCCTAGCCTTGTTCCAGAGGCAATACAAGGTGGAACATTTGGTTTCAATTCATCTACCAATGTACCAGCAGAAGGGTTCCAGTTTTAGAGCGATGACTTGGAAGTTAGGTACAATGCAGCACTGAATAAAAAATGGTTTGATCCATCAATCTTGGCTCATGGGATCCGCTGCTGCATTAAATCGGGAAAGAAAATGTGAAGATTTCATTTGGAATCACAGAAAAGCCCAAATGAAGTCAAGATGGCGAGTGGGTGCGAGTGAGAATGAGTGGCAAAATGTAATGAAAAACTTCACACTGAATGCTTATTTAGATTGTTCAAAGAAAAAGGGCTACAGGTCAAAGATCTTCAGTGCCTGAGAAAGGAACAATGACTTATTAGAGCAATTGGGGGGGAAATGCAGTACTATCATCATCAAGCATAAAAGAGAATAGGATGCCCATATAAGTCCAAGGAGAATGAGCCCAGGCCTTGCTATGAAGCACCGTGTGAATGGACAACATTGAATGAATGTCTGGACTCAATGCTGTGGAGCCAGGCTCTTGTTTCAAATCTAGGGCTCTTCAGTCATGAAGCAGACTCCTAGTCTTGGAGTGGCGTGTGTACGAGAGTATGGTTGTGATGCTGTATGTGAACGCATGCAAGCTTGATTCGCCTTCAGGGGGCTGATAATAAACCTAGTAAATCATCAAAATGAGTTCATAAGTGTTAACTTACACTGGACACAAAAACAAAGACCGGTTTAGCAGCAGACTCTAGTTTACTCCTGCAGCCTGTGTTTTTTTTTTGTTTGTTTTTTTTTCTTTTCTTTTCTTTTCCCTTTTTAATTTTTCTTTTAGTTATTTTTAATTTCTTTCCTGTATGGCTTATTAGTTGTTTGTAAAGTCAGAATTTTCAGGAAGGCTTCCCTGTGCATTTGCACCAGATGAATGTTTGATGTTATGAAAAAGCTTTCCATATCATCAAAACTAATTTGTGTAGATTTTTGCATGGAGAAAAAAATCATACATTTCCCCTCAAATAGACTGTGTTGCAGTACACAAGTTGCCATAATAGTAGAAAACAGTAAAATGTGGTAATAAAATCATCATCCTTTTCATTTTCAAAGATAACATGAAGACCTTTGCATGTGGTAATCTACAAGCATAGCTCATTTTTAGATTTTGTTGAGTCCTGTAACCAAACGTTTCCGTTGTGGTAGAATACCGTGCTGTGTTTCAATGTTACTTGTTTTCAAACTTTGTTTTCTATGAAAATGATATGGAAACTTCTAAAATTTAAATTTGGTGCATATGTACTGCTGAATAAAGACCGAAGAGGTGTGAATAGATGTACAAATCAAATCATGGTTTGAACACCTTAATTAATATGCCTAATCTGTCCAATTGTTTTAGACTACTTTTTATCTTAGATGTAGGCAGCCATGAACAATCTATTTTGAGCCACTTTAGAGAGAAAACTTTGTATTTTTAAAACTTGCATAAAAGCATGCAAGTGTTTTTATAATTGGAAGAATGCCTCAGTTTTGAGGTTCTGCACACTAAATTAAAAGTGACATTACAAATTTGTACGAAAAGGAAAACTCTTTATAAGGTGGCTCATTGTAGGAAATGCTGTGCCTTCCCCTTTGAGCACAAGTGTTGCATGAACAACAGTTTGCTATAATAAAACATACCAGGTTAGCCACCATTAGCATCTATATCTACCTTGTGTTTTAAAATCGACTGGTAATTCTGAAACACTGTAGAATGAATGGATAAAGATTATTTTGTGATCATAACTCTTTGTTGGACTAGAGTATTTTTGCAGCATTCCTTGTCATCAGAAACATGGTTAAAGTTTAAAACTAGAAGCAGCAAAAAACTAGCTTGTGAAATTTATCCAAGTAGAGAGCAGGCTAGGCTGTCTTGGGGAAATAAACATTAAAACATATAACAGTGTTGTATTTGCTGTGTCTTTTGTATAAGCTTATAACTTTTTAAATAAGTATTTGGGTACACAAGCATTTGGATTGGTTGGTTTAACAAATTGTTCTTCTTAATCTAATTATTGACTCAGAGCTGAAAGCTGTATAGGATGATATATGGGACAAAGAATGACTTAAAGTAGAAAATAGAAAATTATTCATGTA
The DNA here is from genome assembly GCF_001723895.1 of Crocodylus porosus. Taxonomy (NCBI): domain Eukaryota; kingdom Metazoa; phylum Chordata; order Crocodylia; family Crocodylidae; genus Crocodylus; species Crocodylus porosus. The sequence goes on along the minus strand of NW_017728910.1, from coordinate 7,584,732 downwards.
AGGAGCTTGAAAATAAGAATGCCTTTCTATGATTTTATTTTCCTGTTACTTTCTAATGTAAGACGTTTGGCAGTGAAATGAGAGATTTCTCTTGAAGGACTGGAATTCTAAAAAATTGTGGGATTAATAGAGTTTAACCATCAGAATTGTTATGGATGCTGTAGTTCTACTTACCAAGGATATTGGGCTACCTCAGTGGTGTTCTTAACCTTTTAGACTCAAGGCACCCTTCAGAAAATGTCAACACTTATTTTTCTGTAACCAAAATACAAGTAAAACCTAAAAGACCAATGCTGTTGCTATGAAGAATTCAAACCATAACAGGTTAGAACATTTTTGACACCATGGATTCCTATGGGAAATCTCTGGGTTTATCTTGGGGCTCATTTGTAACTGTTTGTATACCCAAGAGTGCTAATACTGAGCAGCATCCCACAGCACCCCTAAATGGACTTCATTGCACGTTGATTGAGAATCACTCCAATGCTGCTGCATATCTTAATTTTACACCTACCTTCACCTCTCCCAGAGCCCTTCCTCCCCCTTTTCCTTTTGCATTAATTTAAATTACTTTATGCCTTTCTTTTTAGTAACCTCTTTGCAGGTTGATTTATAGAATCTGAATCAGGCTGTTGCCTACACATACAAAAGGTTATGCCTTTCTGAATGAGTTAATCTTTTTAAGGTGCCACCCTGCCCTGGCTTTTATGCGTAATATGATACAGCAATTTGCAGTTGTTTTATTTTAACAAATTCTTGTACCTGAACAGCTTTTCAGTAGGTGCTTTCCAAAGGTACTAGGTTGAGGTTTTACTGTATTTATACGTCTAGCTACATATTCAGCTACAGAATTTTCCAGTTAATTTGGCTGTGGGTTTTTTTGCCATGGTTATTCTTCAAGAAAAGCATGCTTGCTTTTAGGAGAAACTTTTTAAAAGTACAGATATTCTTTTAAGAGTTGAGCTTATATGCAAGAGTAGACTGGCTTGAATAGCTAGGTACCCATTTTAAATTGCAAAGTTATGTAGTCTGTTACCAAAGTAAACAAAATAAAATCTCCCTTTCAAGTGTTGTGCAGTCCACTGTGCTTGATGCTAGAAATCAGAACCTGTTTGACTGGCATGGTGTTTTCTTTTTTATCTCCTTTTACCTACTGTAATTTGGTCCAATTTTGTAAAACCTCTGTTTTTTATTTGGGGAAAGTTTTAAAAAAACAAAAAAACTACTAGCAAAAAAACACTTGTAGCCTGCTAAATTTCATCTAGTGGGGATTTTTTGACTGGTTGAGATTTGGTAAATGGCTAGTAAAAGCTATTTGGATTTCATCAGTGTAACTTTGAGGCCTTTGAAAATAAGTTGGAAATCCTTGGTGTCAGTTAGGTGCTGTTTAGCGTATTCAGTTTTGGCTGATTGTTTCAGCCCTCCTAAGATGTCATCACCAGTGTGAAGAGTCTGAAGGCTACCAGATAGCATAATAGTGACAGGAGACAACAATGTGGGACATGGTTTGAACTTGCCCACAAAGGCATTTGTTGTGAGGCACAATGACCCTGTCAGTTTAGAAGATGGTTAACAAGGTAAAGTATAAGAAAGGGGCCTTTTATCTCTGGTAAGCACCTTGCTGATTTATTTATTGTGTTTTTCCAAGCTAAGAGGTACCTACTGGTCCATAAACAACTTTTGACCTTGCTTGCACTTTATACTGAAATCCACTCAACAGATCATCATTGGCACTCCTTTTTGTCCTGCAGTAGCAATAGAGGTTTTTAAGCGAGTTTGGCCGGGGGGCGGGGGGTGTGTGTGTGTGTGTGTGTGTGTGTGTGTGTGATCTCAAACATATTGCTACCATGTAATGCATTCATTCATTTATTGAATAAGCCCGAAAAAAGCATGATTTTCCACTTTACAGCCAAGGGTACTTGAGTCACAGAATAACTTGCTCTAGTATTCTGTTATGTTAGTGGCATATCTGGGAGTAGATTCAAAGTTTTGCTCCAAAACCTTTGTCCTATTTGTTGGGCTATATAGTCTGTCTGGCCTAATGTTATAGTATTTTAACTATTCAGGTAGGAATTGCCTGCAGCTAGATAATGATATTAGTTGATGCTGATCTTTTTACTTCTGAGGTTCTATATTTTAAAAAAAAAGGTAGATTTTGTTTGCTGTGCTTTTCGCAGTTTGTTTAAATTGTCTAAAACTTTTGCTCTTTACACCTTCAACACTTTGGGAATTAACATTAACAGATTGATGTCCCAAAAGGCTGAGATTGATGTACCCCCAGAGTATTCATGTGTAACTGCACACACAGGAAGCTGCTGCTTACATGCTAGGACCTTGGCATAGGAGCAGTTTTGAGGTGTTTTTTTTTGTCATATACATTAATATTTTAAGAGTTTTACCAGGTGTACAAATTTATGTACACCCGAGTGGGAGAAATGGCATAGCTTGAGCTAGTACCCACCACTTGGTAGATGCACTAGCAATGAGAAATCACATTTTTAAAAGCCTGTTGCCAAGAGACATGAATATATCCTGGTCTGAAAGGCGAGCGTAAGTTCTACCTTTAAGACTGAGTTTTAGAAGTTCTTGAATAAGTTGGCATTTCCATTAAGAGGCCCTTATTCTATTAGAAAATGCCACTCATTTCTCAATAATTCCTATGATTTGCTTATTGTGCTGTTCCTTCTTATGAAGGCTAATTTGTGGTTTTTAATCATCAGCGTGTGTTTACAACATAGTTTTGCTTGTTTCAGTAATATAAGTATTTCTACCATTCCAAAGTTAGAGAATAAGTTGAAAATAAAAATTAAGCAGATTATACTCATTCTCCTGATTTTTATACGTGTAGGCCTGTACTGTTGTGATTAGGTTACACTTCTGCCTACGCTGAAAGGAGATGGGTCTACCTTGTATCATGCAAGTGTATCATTTCCATTTCCATTGAGTTTAAAGAGTGATAGTGACTGGTATCTACCAACATTCATTCTTTTGTATCTTAAGCATCCCTGTAAAGGTGCAGTTAATAGAGGAGAAAGGAGTTATTTTACAGGTGTAATTAAAGTCACCTCCTGGAATTACATAAATTATTTTGGCTCTTTTGCCAGTACAAGTTTTGTCTAGAGGGGAGCTTGTACTGATACAGTATCAGTTGGGGGCAGGGGGTTGTGCTCCTAACTAGTATAACTACACCATCAAAATTTACTGTTCACTTGGTTTCAGTTGAGCTAATTTAAACCCTAATTCAGGAAAGCTTGTTGAAATGTTTTTAAATTGCATATACTCTAGCAGGGCTTAAGCATGTGTTCTGCCAAATTTAGCCTATGAGAGCTGAGATTGGGCTCTATGGGTGCATATGATTTTTAGTCTTGGAGAAGCAAACTTGCTATCCCATAAATTTAGTGAGCTGAGATTGTTCTCTCCAGTTGTTTCACAGTTAAGTCAGGGACAAAACTCCCCTGCTTTAGATATTGGGGCTGCAGTTAAATTTGATAAAAATCCAAGCCCACTTGCTTTTTTTTTTTATGTGCCTATAAAACGTGTACTGGTGTAGTAGCAATAGATTAAGCTCCTTCCTCCCCCCAAAAGATACAGATTAAGATTACCCAGGGGAGAGAATGCATGTTGAACTGGACATGACAAAGTTGAAGATAAGTTTATTTTCTTATACTGCATGCAAAAATATCAAATTAATCTAAATGGGTCAAAGAATATCCAAGAAGAAATGTCATGGCATATACTAAACCTTTTGGCTACATAAATTTAAATGAATATTCCTTATACAGATACTGAAAATTCATATAGTAATTCTTGATTTATCTGTGATACTTTGAGATGAAAATTAACCCCCTGTATGAAATTGTAAATTTCCCAAGATTCTTTAACATGAGGTGTGTGTCTGCTGTATTCAGGTTACAAGGAAAAGCTTGTAAGAGGAAATGCATATCTGTGAGCAATCTTTATTTTGCCCACATGCATCCAAATTGTGCACCAAATGGGGTGGGAATCCTATGGTCAGTATATTGCTATGTAATTAAGAATTGTTTCTTCAGGTTACTTTGTAAGGGTTGTAACATTAAGGCCACATGAACACTTAAATTGGGCATTTTTCCTAACCTTGGAATCCTTAACTTTTTTGGAATTCAAAGTTGTTGGGTTTGTTTTTTTTTAATTTGTACTTTCCTAGCATTTTGTTCGGGGGGGGGGGGGAAGGAAATCAAAATTCTTATGTGCATGCCTTCCTCTAAAAATCATAAGGGCTTGAACCTCTTGTACAGTAGCGCACAGTGCTGTAATTTGAACTACTGGATTAAAACCATTGACTGTGAACACTTTACAGAGTGTAAATGGACTGCTAATCCAAAGAAATACTTGAGGGATTGGCAGTCCATATATTTTCTTACTCCACCTGGAACTGGAGGAGTTCCTCATCATGTCTGCTCCAGAGAGGGGATAATCAGCCATGTTGTAGGGTTCTCACAGGAGGAGCACCGTACAGCTGTGCCCCACAAAACTGAAGGCTTTAATAGGTACCAAGTATTCCCAGCATACTGTGCTGCTGCTTTTCAGGAATGTGTCATTTTTCACTTAAATGTTTATATTTAGTTATTGGGAGGCTAACCAATTATTTCCTAAGGAATATTTAAAAAAAAAAAAAAAAAAAAAAGGAAATGGCAATGTTTAGTAACTTGTAATTTAGAAAAACCTAAGCAGAATTTAATGGAACAAGTGCAAGGCATATATCTAACCTATGTCTTTTTTTGTTTTCAAAATTCTGCTGCAAACAATGGATTTGTCAAGAGTTTCTTTTAAAGAATTGCAAGAATATTGTAATGGAAGCCAACATATTTACATGGCTAGCAGCTGTTCCTATAATAAACATACTACAGTTTTATCCAAAAAGATTGCATTTTCCTTCTTTCTCCTAAAATTAAAAATGTCTTAATATTAGCCCTTATCGAAATCCTGTAAGCTACATAAACCATAGACACATTTTTCTTTATTTGTGTCGCTAAATTCCTGGCAGGAATGCTGGTCACAAGGCTGGAAACAATTTTAATAATGCAGCTGGATCAAATAAACTTTATGAAAGGAATTTCAGTAGCAGAAAATATGTAAAGTTTACAAACTCTTACTAGTTGCCAATAAGACTTAGTTATGGTCAAAGCAATTCTCAGAAGACACACAGCTCTTCGAAAAAATTGCATAATTTCATTACCTGTCCTACAGTAAAGATGGATAAAAATTCAGCTTGCCTAAAGATAAATTTCAGTGTTATTTTATCATCTTTCGATTACTTAAAAGTTTCTTCTTATTTTTCAGGTGTCGTGAATAGGTACAAACACTGAATATGTGCAAGATGAGCCTTATTTTTCCTCAAGCTATAAAAATTTTGATAATTTGAGATTAGAGCTCTGCTTACATCTTTAAATTTCTGGAAAACAACATTAAGTGATTGTTTTGTGTTATTTATTTATTTATATACTTAATTTTATTTATTTGTTTATGTATTTGATTTATATGCCACCCTTCCCAGAAAAGGCCCAGGACAGCTTGCAATAAAAAAAAAAAAAAAAAAATCAAGATAAATGTGTAAAAATTGGTATCACAAAAGTTAATTTGCATAACTTCAACCAGTCTAGAGACACTACAAAATGTTTTTATCTGGACAGAAACTGAGCTTTCTTGTTATCTTTTATGTTTATGTTGCCACACAGTATTCTAAATACAGCTGCTTTCCCAGCCAGGTGATCCTTGTATTGCAGGTTTTTCACACTTTCTCTGAGTTAAAATAACTCATATCCTTCCAAGCTTACAAAAATGAACAGACTTTCAAGTTATGTATATTTCTGTGTACATTTCAGTGCTTTATGATATGTAGTATTGACAAAGATTCTCCTGCTTTCTTGTCTTTTTGAAATGGAGCTTTGTATGTGATGTCATACAAATACAAGAAGCCATGTGACGTAGAAGCAAAGCACAAGACCACAGAGGTTTGAGGACTCAACTGAAGATGATGTATCAGGGTGGACAAGGTGTGGGATTTGTAAAGGAGAAAGTAAGGTTTTGTTTTCATGGAATCTAGATTAACACTCACTCAGACTATAGAATGTATTTGAGTTAAAGTGGACTTTTCTCTGTCGTGAGTCTGAGTAGAACAGAGATGAAAAATTGTATTGAACAAATGATAAATTTGTTTGAAGAATCATTAGTTTGTGTCCTGACCATCTGAATGAGCTTCACGGATGACAGCACTTGTAATTGCCAAAAAGCAGAAGCACATTGCATTGATAGTAATTTGTGTCAATAACAACTCTGAGAAACTTTCTGTATGCTGGATAAGTAGGTACCCCTGAGGAAGTATGGAATACTGAGTTTGTGATAGTCAAGCAAATGTCAATGAGGCAAGCATTTTTGTGGTATATTTTATTGGACTGTGTAGTTGGGAGAACTGTTGAACAAACATAAGAGGGTCACTTGATGCCCATAAGCTTATCCAAGAGCTCTCCCAACTATGGTAGGTCCAATGAAAGATGCTACAAAAAAACTTGCTGCCTGAGAAGGAAGACATCAGCAGCAAGGCGTAGTTCACCCTTAGCAAGCTGGCAGATGACACCAAGCTGGAAAAAGTAGTAGATATGCTGGAGGGTAGGGGGTAGCATTTAGGGAGACCTGGATAAATTGGAGGACTGAACTGGAGGTTCAATAAGGACAAGTGCAGTCCTGCACTATAAATGAAACAGTCCCAAGCACCAGTACAGGCTGGGGACCACCTAGCTAAGCTGCAGCAGCTTTGCAGAAAAGCATCTGGGGCAGTTCAGTAGACAATAAACAATATGAGCCAACAGTGTGGTCTTGTTGCAGAGAAGGCTAACAGCAGAATGGGCTGCATTAGTAGGGGTGTGACTTACAAGGGGAGGCTGAGGGAACTGGGCTTATTTAGCATGGAGAAGAGAAAACTGAGTGGATGTATTAGCAACCTTCAGCTACCTGAAGGATGGTTCCAAAGAGGATGGAACTAGACCAAGGGTAGGCAACGTTTTTTTGGCCTGAGTACTGAAACCCCCCACAATGCCTACTTTGGAAGGTGCCAGAGTGCCGGCATGCCAGAAAAACAAAATGAGGGCAGGGGGTACATGGCAGGATGCCCTGCTTGTGGCCCTTGCCCCCCACCCAATGCCCCTGGGCCCCAGCCCGGGCTCTGTGGCTGTCAGCAGCTATCCAGAACCTGGGCCAGCTGCAAACATCTGCTGCCTCGTAGACCCAGCCCCGGGCTCCAGGGAGGCAGCACATACTGGCAATGCTCCCTCAAGCAGGGTTGGAACCTGATGGAGCAGGCAGGGGGGTGCAGAAAGCTGCCAGCTCTCCACTACCCTGTCACACTTCCCCTGTGTGTATGGGAGCAGTGTGGGCAGCAATGCAGAGAGCTGGAAGCAGGCAGCTTGCTGTACCGCACGCTGTGCCCTACAGTGCCGGGTTCGAATGTTACTTTGCAGAAGTGGTGAGGGCAGCACAGTGGGGAGCGCTGCTGGTATGTACTGCCTCCCTGGAGCTGAGGGCCAGGTCTGGGGCCAGGGCAGAGAGGCAGCGGATGTTTGCAGCTGGCCCACGTTCTGGGTAGCTGCTGGCAGCCACAGCCTGGGCTGCTTGCAGCAGGGCTTCCATGGGAGCAGCCATGGCTATCAGCAGCTACCCAGAGTCAGGGCTGGCTGCAGCCAGGAGGCTTCAAACAGCTGCTGCCACCGGCCCCAGCTGTCTCTGGGCTCTGGGAAGGCAGCAGGTGCTAACACTGTGCCTGCTGGGGCCTCTAGGCTGTAGCTGGCCCTGGTTCTGGGTAGCTGCTGATAGCCACGGAGCCTGGGCTGCTCCTAGCACGGCTTGCAGCATCCCAGCTGCCTGCTGGGAGCAAGCTGGGCTCTGGGCTGGCAGCAGCTACCCAGAGCTGGAGCCAGCTGCAAACAGCTGCTGCCACCCTGGTCCCAACATGTGCCAAGGAAAATGGCCTTGTGTGCCATGCTTGGCATGCATACCAGCAGTTGCTGACCCCTGAGCTAGACCATTCTCAGTCATGGCAGATTACAGAAAAAGAAGCAGTGGTCTCAAGTTGCACCAAGGGAAGTTGAGGTTAGATACTAGGAAAAACTCTGTCACAAGGAGGGTACCCAGAAAGGTTATGGAATCTCCATCCTTGGAGGTTTTTAAGACCGAGCTGGACAAAGCTTTGACTGGGGATGGTCCTGCGTTGAGCAGGGATTGGACTAAATGAACTTCTGAGGTTCCTTCCAACCCCAACTTGATTCCATGTAAGTTTATGAGGAACAATGAATGGTCTGAAGAACTTTTTAGTGTGTAGAGAGGCTGTTGCCTTCCAATAAAAACTACATTTCTTCTAGAATCTCAAGTTTAGCAACTAAAAAGATTGTCTCAATTGCTAGGGGGTGACCTAAGACAACACAATAGCATCAACCACTTCTAGAGTCTTTTGCAAAGGAGATCTTGTCAGTAGTTGAATCTTACAAGGGACATAAACTGCTTCCTGCAATTTTAAGACAATTGTCAGCAACCCTATAAATACGCTCTAATAATGGGCTCATGTTTCACCAAGAATGCTCAGCTTGAAATTTAAAATTGTAAAGTCAGCGAAGAATGATTCTGCTGAGTGATGCTGCAAGTTAGCCGATCCACACAGCTAGTCGATACTGCTTTCAGTTTAGGAGACAGGAGCATGTTTGAAGATACTGCTAGCAGGGACAGTAAATTTACCATATACATCCCTGCTCCTTAGGAGACCAAGATATAAATGTACTAGGCCACGTGATCCTGAGACTTAGTCGGACTGTGTAACTAACCTCTTTTTTAAAGAGGAATTATTGGGTAATGACCACTTTGCCCGTTACGATGGCTTAACTTTTCCCTTGGTTCATGAACCAAGTGGCTAATTCTTTGGGCAGTTAGCATGACACTGCTTAACTTGGATCTATGCATGAGGATAATTTGTTCACATGCACAGATCAAATGGACACTGCTAGTAAAATGTTTGTTCAGATGTGTGAATACATGTTGCAGTTCTTTGAGATGTGGAATGCAGACACCATGTCTAAGACTGAAAGAAAAAATATTTATTTGTTTTTATATATTTATATAAAATGAGGCACTTCCAAGAAACCAGCCTGTCAAAACTCTTATAACATTGGGAAGGTGCAGGCAGCCCTATCAAGTCTGGAAATGAGACAAGTGGGAGCTTCATGATGGATCAGTCCTAAGCAGCTAGTTGAAATCTTATACATAGGATGAATCTGAACTTGACTGTAATACTCTCAGGGAGAAGCTTGCCTTAGACTTTATATTTTTTCCTTCTTTTTACGAAAGTTTTTAGATCCTTTTGTTGAAGTTCTCTCTCTGGTGAGGAAAAAATCCTGTCTGCTCCACTTCGGAAGTCTGAAGTATCTCAGAAACAATGCAGGGATTTTACTAGGAGGGCAAGGTTTCTTATTTTTGGAGGTTATTTTCCACGTAGCATGTACTATTTCAGTCTCAATGCAGTAAATTAGGTGTCCTTTTTCTGTGCTGAAATGAATCCACTGGAGGAGGATGGTCAGTCTCTTGTGGTGAGCCAGAGGGGGGCTTCCTGGGGGTCAGTCAGTCTGCCTATGAAAGAAAGACTTCCTACCATTTGTGCATCTCTCTCTCTTTGAAGGAGAGACCCTTCACTATCTGGGCTTCCATTTTCCCTTGTTGAAAAAGGAAAGGCCTTTTCTATCCCAGGTTCAGTTCTGTGTTGTCTAAGGCCAGATCTTCCTTTGCCTGAGGTTCAGTTTCTCTATTTGTACAGTAAAGGGGAGACTCCTGGGCACTTAGGTTTCTGTGTTTTCCCCTATGTGTATGGGAGACTTTAATTCATAAGGACTTCAGTTTCCTCTTCTATGAAAACACGGCCTGCCTGCCTTTGGGGTTTTGTCTCTTTCTATGAAAGGGAGGTTCCCTGCCACTTGGGCTTCAGGTTCTCCTTTCCCGAGAGGGAAGGAGCCCATCCATCAGTCGGGGTTCAGCCTCAGGCTTGGTGGCGAGGCGGCTTCAGCATCACGCGGTGCGAGCGAACGGCTTCGCGCCACGGGGCAGCCTCACACTGTCTGAATGCGGCGCCTCTCGCCCTCCGGGCTCTCTCCCTCCCTGCAGTGGGGCAAGACGACCTGCGAGTCGAGCGCCTCTTCCCCGCGGGGCCTGACGAGCGGCGGCCCCCTCTGCCGGCCCGCCTGAGAGTGCACCGAAGTCACGAGGCGGGTCGAAGCGCTGCAGCTGAAGCCGGTGGCGGCGGCCGCTAGGGCGCAGGCGAGGATGCACATGAAGAAGCTGGGGCCGAAGGTGGAGGCGAGGCGAAGGGGTTGCAGCTCCTTCTCCGTCTGAAGCCTACTGCGCGTCACCTCGAAGAGGCAGGAGCACAGCGCCGCCGCGCCCAGGGCGAGCAGCGCGGCCAGGCCGTGCAGGAACGGGGCGGTGGCGCGGCTCTGCCGCAGACCCAGGAAGTCCAGCAGCAGGGCGCCGCAGCCGCTGAGGATGGCGACAAGGCAGCAGATCGCTATGGACAGCATGAGGGGCACCCCGGCCGGTCCCAGAAGAGGCGAGTCGGGAGGGGGCGCTATGGGGTTAAGGGCCCAGACCGCTCCCAGCACGAACTGCGCGTTGTCGCCACTGACCAAGACCCAGCTGGGGTAGGCCCCGGCCAGGAACATCAGCCCGACAGCCAAGGCTTGGGCCACGACCGCTGCCAGGCTGCCCGTCCGCCTGCTGCCCGCTAGGCCCCGGAGGAGGCTGCTCGGACCCTCGGGGCCCCCCAACTCCATGGAGCCAGAGCAGGGAGGACGAAGGACAGACGGCTCCGCGCCCGCAGCTCCCTGGCAGCTGTGCCGTGTGCCGTGCTATGCCCCGCCCCCGCGCCGGGCTGAGGCCGGAGCTCCGATGGCCCGGGAGGAGGCAGTGTTAAAAAAGGGGAAGGGGGAACAACCTGCTGCTGCACGGGGCGGGACGGGCCAGGACAAGGCGCAAGGTTTGCGAGGTACTTTTCCAGTTCGGTAAATAAATCCCCTAAAAGGAGATGCGTCCGCCTGAAGGACCCTGCGGGCTTTTGTCCCTTCTTCATTTTGTTAGTAAGCTAGGGGAGGAGGGGCCGGTTTTAGCCTTTGCTCTGCCTGTAGAAACATCCCCCAAGGTACAGCCTGACCTTGCCTGATGGTTACAAGGACACAGGTTTAATTTCTTATAAGCAGCACATGCAGCTAAAAAAACTTAGTGCAGATAAAATTAAAAAGAAAGCTTTGCAGTTACCAGTTATTTGCAAAATTACCAGGTTAATAGCTTTTTATTCAACATTGCTTTAAAAAAAAGATGTTTGGCAGCCTTTCACATGAAAAAAATTCCAGTTACTGAATGGTTTACAGTATTGTTCACATCCAGGTCTCTGGTTTCAGTTGTCATAATCCAAATCGGGTTAGTAGTAATCAAATTTACTTTAAATCCACTTCCGATTGACTGACAAGAAGTCATTATGATCTGATGGTGGATCAGTGCTCTGTGTAGGAATGAGTTTGATTTTAGTTCAGTTCCTGTTAGCTGGGCATTTGTGCAAGGTCTGCTGCTATAATTAGCCTGAACTGGCAATCTGAACAGACTAATGACTGAACAGGTTTGGAGGAGGTTCATCAACTCTTATTCACAAAGGTAAATCCACTCAGAGATAGTTGTCACACAGCTCCAACTATTATGTAAAAATGATTTTATTATGAGAGCCTCTGTGAGCATTACATTCACAGGAAGAAAAATATCTTTTGCTTTTGAGTAAAATTCATATTTTTGTGTCAGCAAAACTGCAGGTTTAATTCAGTGAAACACGAGAGAGAAAGATGTTATGCTTATAGAAGACTTTTTAAAATATTAGTTTTGTATTATCCAAGGCAGATGTTTAAGTATTTTGGAATGATGAGACTCTTAATATTAATTTGCCATTGCACTGTAAGTAATATGATTTGCTGACTTTTTCAAGGCTGCCATAATATTAGTGTCTAAGAATGTTTGAATTTTTATTCCCGTGACTTGACAAATGATAAACCAACATAATCCTGTCTATGTGGAAAATGTACACGACACTGGGTATTTGACCTAGAATGCCTTTAGGCTTATCAGTGTAACAGATGGTAGATCACAGTGCCAGCCACGAAATCCCTCAATGCATCCACTTTCTAATACTTGGAAACTCTGTTTTTCCCACCTGCTATCCTGGAGTGGAGATGTTCTGGATCTTCCATTTTAATTCCACAGCCTTCAAGTCCCACATTGCAGTCAGAGCCTTTCTGGTCCTGGACTGAACTCTCTTCAAATCCTTGTTCATGGATTCATAGACATTAGGGCTGGAAAGGACCTCATAAGATCAAGTCCAGCCCCTTTACCAAAGGGTAGGAAGTCAGCTATGGTCAAAGGATCCCAGCAAAGTAAGCATCCAAGAAGATACTTTTTTTGTTCCTTAAAAGTGTCCAGAGTAGGTGCTTGCACCACCTCTGTGGGGAGTCTGTTCCAGGCCTTGGGAGCTCGCATAGTTTTTATGTCCGGCCTGAAACGGTCTTGCAGGAGTTTGTGACCATTGGACCTTGTCATCCCCTTGGGTGCTCTGGTGAACAGGTGTTCCCCCAGATCCTGATGCACACCCCTGAGGTACTTACAGGCTGCCACCAAGTCCACCCTGAGCCAGCGCTTTTCCAGGCTGAAGAGTCCCATAGCTCGCAGCCTCTCTTCATAAGGCCTGCTCTCTTGCCCTCCGTTCATGTGTGTGGCTCTCCTCTGGACTCTTTCAAGCTTCTGCATGTCCTTCCTGAATTGTGGAGCCCGGAATTGGATGCAGTACCACAGCTGCAGCTTCTCCAATGCCGAGTACAGTGGGAGGATAACATCCTGGGTCTTGCTCGTGATGCACTGGTAGATGCAAGTCAGAATTTTGTTTGCTTTGCCAGCTGTGATATTGCATTGGTAGCTCATGTTCATCTTGTGGTCAAGTGTGACCCCCATATCTCTTTCAGTTGTGGTGCTAGTGACTGTAGCATTGCCAAGCCTATAAGCACGATGTGGGTTTTTTTCCTCTGTGGTGGAGCACCTTGCATTTCTCTATTGATCAGCAGCCTATCCTCAAGTGTGGATACTCTTCCCCAAAGTTTGGTGTTGTCAGCAAACTTGGCCAGTCCACTTCTGACACCAAAGTCCAGATGGTTTATAAGGACATTAAAGAGTACAGGTCTGAGATCAGAGCCCTTAGAGGGCACCACTGGTCACCGAGTGCCATTTTGATTCGGTTCCATCAACTACCACTCTTTGGGTCTGACCTCGGAGCCAGTTCCCCAGCCATTGGACTGTAGTGTAGTCGAGGCCACAGTTGCCCAATTTTTCCACAAGGATATTGTGGAATACCAGGTCAAATACTTTCTTAAATTCCAAATATATGATATCAGCCTCTTCCCTTTTGTCCAGATGATACGTCACCTGGTCACAGAAGGAAATGAGATTGGTCAGGCAAGACCTACCTGCAACAAATCCATGCAGGCTGTCCCTCAGGATGCAACCTTCTGTTAGCCTCTCAAGAATGATTTCTTTGATCATTTTTTGATAATTTCTCTGATGCTTTGTTGACCCTCCCTCATTTAATGAAAAAAATTTCAACTATGTGGCATTTGTGAAAATGCTGAATGCTTCCAGTTGATTTTTTTTGCTTTTTAGTTCCTAAAGATTAGTAACTGGTGTTAAGTCTGATCTTGCTTCCATTTCCAGATAAAAGCAGGTGGCAAAAAATCTTTACTTTTGTCTTCACTACTGAGATTAATTTTACCCTTAACGCAAATGAAAATCCATAGAGAGCATTTTCCTATAAGACAGTTTGGGGAAACAAAATCCAAATAGACCAGCTGTATATTAGTTCCATTTTGTTTTGCCTTGTGTTTCTTTATTGACTGAACAGCAAATCAGGGTTTAGTAACTAACTGTAGTGGCATCAGCCGACTTGTTCACCAGTTTCCTCCCCCTGGGCATAAGTAAGTTACTTCATCATTGTGAAAATATACTAGATAGCTTGCTTGTATGTTAAAGTCCTACTGTGCCTTGTTTAAATTTACAGGTTTAATCCTACTTGTTTGATAAGGTCACTGGTGGTTGCCTTGATACTCTTCAGGTGGAGCCCTGATTTTATGTGATAAATACGAATAGCTGCAGTGTATGAAGCTGTGGGCCATTTCCTATGTTACTTTAAAGGCTCTTAAGTGTATTTTATCAGGGCTCCTTTAATTTCTCATAAATTGTAATTTTAATTTTACTCCAGCAAGTCATCAGTTTGTACAAGACTAGTATTAGAAAACTGCAAAATCACTAGCAGTTGGACATGCACATAACTTTATGAATATTCAATAGATTCCTTGAATTTAGGATCTACGGTGCACCTCTGCCAGTGTTAGTAGCGATAGAAACACAAGAATAGGTTGGCCAGAGATTCTACTACCCGGTCATCTTACTCTGGCCAGTATCCTGCTGTTCCTCCTGCTGTAACAGCAGGGGTGCGACTACTACTTCAAAAGAGATGAGAGGATGCGCGCTCTCTTCTTTTTCATGTGCACCGTGACTTAACTATGAGAGAAGTTTGAGGGAAAAGCCTTGAAGCCGTTGTTGTGCTCCGCTTCCAGCGGACCCTGGAGGCCACCCTCGGCGTTCAGGGAGGGGAGCACGGGGTGTCTCCATTCGCTTCAGCCGACCCAAGGTTTCGCCTTTTGTGTCGGAGGAAGAGAATACGCTTCCGCGCGCGGTGACGAGGCCAGCAGGACCGTTGGTGGCCACGAGCCGAGGTTCGAAAGTGGCAGTTGGCGCCGTCCGTTTACTTTCGAACTGCGCGTTCCGCCGCGGTTGGATGCAGCGGCGCATGCGCGCAGGGGTCCGCGGCCTCTGCCTCTCCGCCGCCGGACGCAGAGGGTTGCTGTAGGCGGCGGGAGACTAACGAGTCAGCGCGGGCCGGTGAGTGCCCGGCTCCGGGGGCGGCGTGGCAAGGCAAAGGGATACCTGCGGGGAAGGGGCACCGGTATTAAGTGGGGTGTGGGCCCCGCATCCACGGACTGTCACCGGTGCCGCGCAGGCGGCTTGTCCCGCGCTGCCCAGGAATAATGGCTGCCCGGGGCGGGGGCACGGCCAAGAGCTGGTATCTTCTCGGGGCGTCTGAGTCTCCCGAGTCGGAGACGATGCGGACCCGCTGGTGGGTGCGGAGGGCCACGGGCGTGACCACAGACCGGATCCAGCCGACTGGTGGGCGCCCGCCTCGGAGCCAGAGTCATTTGGCGGGCTGGATCCAGCTGGTGGGCCACATTTTGCCTGCCCCTCCACCAGCTTAATTAGGTTTCACTGATTATGAGCATATATTTATGTAAGGGGAGGGTCACCCCTTGCACGAGGAAGGAAGTGGGGGAAAAAACAACCCCTGTCCTTGTCAGTGTGACCCGGAGGTGGCAGAAATCCCTTTTTGACCCCAAATCTGGTTGCTAGATTAGAGTCTGAATAAGTAAGCAAGTCCTTCCAGCCAAGCACCTGAATGCTTTTGAAAGGCTGATGGGAGCACCAGCGCACCTTGGCAAAATTGGCTGTTGACTTCTAGGTGTGGTGAAAAGGGAAAGACCCCTGCTGCCCCCCAAAACAGAAGCCACATATTGCATGTGGGAGGGGCATGCTCAATTCCTCCTTGTCCATGAAGGTGATGAGCAGAAGCCCTGAAACTGTTGCCAGCACAGATCCTGATTAAAAAGTCACAAATTCTCTCTTTAAAAAACCCAAAATCTGTGCTAAAAATTTAGCCCCCCACCATCCTGCTAGTGCCCCTCCCTCCCCCACAACAGCCCCCCAGCCTCCCACAGGCAGGCACACGCAGACAGATCCACATGCACCCCAGTAGGTAGGTGTGGGGGAGGATGGGGCAGGGGTGAAAGGAAGGGGTTGGGGAGAGGCAGATTGAAAATGGGGGAGGAGAGGAATATCTCTGTGCCTGCTGGGTGAGGGTAGCAGTGCCCCTCTGTGGGCCACACACACTGCCCAGCCAGGGAGGGAGGAAGCTCGCATGTGGCATCCCCACACACACCACCACCTCTGCGGGGGAAGTGGCTGGGGGCTGAGGGAGTGAGGATGTGTTGGGAGAAAACATGGAGTGCCTGCTGGCTGGTGGGCAGTTCCAGTGCAGGTTTTCCCAGAACCTTCCTCTCCCTCAGCCCAGGTAGGTGAACATGCAGGGGAGATGGGAACAAAATGTGCCCCGGGGTGCAACAACAGATGGGTGAGGGGCACTGCCGGCCCCACATGACACACCGAAGTGCCCCCTCTCCCCCCCATCTTGGCTCACTGTGCCCACTCCCAGGAGCAAGGCAAGAGGGGGAGTGAGTGCAGCGGTCCCCCTTTGCGGGCCACACGTGTACTGCCTGGCTTGGGGGAGAATGCACAGACTACCACCACTGCACAGCCACCCACCACACCTTGCACCTGTTGCCCACAGCTGGAAAGCCACACAGGATATGGTGATGTGGTGGTGGCTGCCATGTGCGAGCCCTGCTTCCCCCTCTAGCCAGGCAGGCATGTGCATCTTGCAGAGGGTCACTGCTGTCCTGGCCCCCCGACCCTGCTCTGGGCAACTGCTGTGGTGGCACACGGTGGCTACCACCATGTTGCTGCTGGTGGCCAGCACTGCACTGCCCCTGGCCGCTGCCCCCACATGGCATTTTTGGTTGCACACTGTGGTGCCTGCCAGCACCACTGCATCACCGCTGCCATGCCCTGCATCACTTGCCCAGAGCAGGGGTGAGGGCAGTAGTGCCCCACTGTGGGCCTCGCATGCCTGCTTGGCTGGGTGGGGCTCACACAGCAGCTACCAGCACACCTCTGTGCAGCTTTCTGGCTGTGGGAAGTGGCGCAAGGTGCAGCAGTGGCAGGTGCCCTGCGTGAGCTCCCCCTCCCCCAGACTGTGTGGCCCACAGAGGGGCACTGCTGCCATCGCTCCCCTGGCCCTGCCTCTGGGAGCAGGCACAGAATGAGCTGAGGTGGGGGGCTGGCAGTGCCCCTCACACCTCTGCCACTGTGCCCTGAGATGTGCTCTGTTACCCCCCTCAAATCTCCTTGTCTGCCCAGGCTGAGGTAGGGGAAGGTGTTAGGGAAAGCCCCACCAGGAGTGCCTATTAGCCAGCAGGCGTTCCATTTCTTCCCCCAACACATCCTCACTTCCTCAACCCCCAAGCCCCACTCACCTCCAGGAATGAAGAAGAGTGATCCTGATGCAGCCTCTGGTAAGTGAGAATGTCGGGTCCTGCCCTTTCCCCCTCCCCCTCTGGGCAGGGTTGGGGGTTTCCTGCCCCTTTTGCAAACAGCTCTTGCAGGCTGGAACTCAGCTAGCTTTCAGAGTTCTTTACAAAAGGGAGAAATCCACAGGTTTCCCCGCTGAAGGGAAAATCCACGTTTTCCGATTAAACCAGGAGTTCTGTGTTTTTTTCCATTTTTGTGTGGGAAATGGAAAACCTGGATCTTTGCTCATCAAACACCTTTCTCCTGGAGATGGAGTCTTTTCACCCCATCATGGGGATACCAAGTACTTTAATCCACATGTGATATTAGGGATATAAATACTGATTAAAAAAAAATCTGCTTAACCTGCTAAATGATTAATTGGTATGGCAACCCCCTTCCTGGCCCATGTGAAGCTGTTCTGGGCCAGCCTGTAGGGCACCCCTGCCCAGCCTGGCACCAGTGAGGTGCTTTCAGCCCCCAAGCTTAGTGGCTTCCCAGGGGCTGCATCTCAGTGAGCTGGGATGCCAGGTGGGTCCCCTGGGCTTGGATGCAGAGGAGGCAGGTGACTGGGGTGTTTCATGGGGCTGAACCACAGGCGTGGAAGAGCTACCCTGCTCCATTTTGCTTCCATCTTTCCCCTGCCAGTCCCTGCAGGTCTGGCTGTGAGGTGTGTGCAGGTGCTGCTAACAGCAGCTGCAGTTGCAGCAACAGAAGGTGCCACATCCAGATGAGGATGGGTGCTGTGGCACTGGGCTCCAATATGTGGCTCTGCAATGCAAAATCAGATCAGTAGGGTGCTGTGCCTCAGGCTGGCGCTTGTCCCATCCCACCACAGAGGAGGGGCATCACCTGCCTGTGGGAAGCTGGGGGCCAAAGCATTGACTAGCCCTGTCAGACAGGCCTGTTTGTTACACTTTAAAATCATGTGGCCCCAATCCACCAAGTTTTTTATTAGCCTCTTTCAGGCAGGGAAGCTACGGGAAAATGGGACAACAAGTCCCTTGGGACAAATAATACAAAAAAGAGGAATGGGAGTTGCTGGTTCAAATGAGTGCCAAGAGAGGACACTGGGCAGAACACAATGGACAGTGCCTACTGGCTCTCAAACAAGTCCAGGGAGCCAGTGGTCACCCTGCCAGACAGGCAGCACAGCCTAGGAAGTGATGGGTGGCTGTAGCAAGCAAGGGGCTTAATGGCAGCTGCAGTGGGCAGGTAATGCTGAGGGGGAGCAGGCAACAAGCCTCCTGCCCTGCAAGTGGATGTGGGGGAGAGCCTGCTAAGTGACTCGGGGCTAGGAGTCCAACCACGCCACGGGGGAAAAGGTCTCAGCCCTGCTCCCCTCACAAGAACAACAAACAGCAGCAACTTTTATATGTAACTTTATTTACGTAAAACTGTTGTTATTAAAACATTTTGCCTTCCAAAAATGCAAAAAAAAAAAAAAAGCTAATTAGAAAAAAATGACATCTCAAGCAACAACAAAAACAAAAATCTGCATGGCAACTCTGTTGATGATTCTTATTGAGAAAAATTAACACCTTGACATACTCTGCTGTCAACTTTTAGTGCAACGTATTTATAATAAGCGCAGCTGTAGCAAAGACTCATTCTGCAGGCACAGAGGATCCTGGAGTGCATGGGTAACTCTTAGCCAATTTAGCAAGCCTTGGGAAGTGCTATCCATTGACTTTTCCACCACTCCAATGAATTGGACACCAATGAAAGCAGGGCTCCGTGAAGTAATTCTTCAGTTCATTTTCCACTTCATTCTCATAAGTTTATCAGGCCAGCAGCTTGGAGAGCAGTGTCCAAGGGCTCCATGGTGAGGGAAGGGCTGGGGCAGGGGCAGGTGCTGCAGAGCCAGGGTTAGGCAGGGTTCAGGACAGAGATACAGGTGGCTTGTCCAGGTGCTGTGGGTGCAGGAGGGGTAGCTCCTGGCCTCTGTGCACGCCCCCAGATCTGTGCATGGGATGAGGACAGGCTGACTTTGGGGCAGGGGATGGCCTGGGCTCTTCCTGGTAGGGGCAGCTGGGTCTGG
Organism: Crocodylus porosus; assembly: GCF_001723895.1. Classification (NCBI taxonomy): domain Eukaryota; kingdom Metazoa; phylum Chordata; order Crocodylia; family Crocodylidae; genus Crocodylus; species Crocodylus porosus. Next base: position 7,565,366 of record NW_017728910.1, on the reverse strand, counting down.
GCTGTGCATAGGGCAGGTGGTGGCAGTGCTGGGATGGTGGAAGCTATGGTGGGGGAGGGGAGGGGAGTGCCTGCAGCCATGCCCCTCTCCCAGTGCCACTGCTGCCTGCCTTACACTCAACCCTGGTCCAGCTCCCCCTCTCAGCCAGGAAGAGCCTGGCACCACCCTTGGCCCCAGCCTGCAGCAGGCAGCCTGCTCTTGCTGTGAGCATAACAGAATTAGTTGAGTAGTGGCTGTATCTTTAATTCTGGAATGGATTTTTTTTTAATTACAAAACTTTTTTAGACCAGGGACACTCACCCCCAGCCACCTGGTCAGTTGGCCTGCAAAGCTGTCATCCGGCCTGCTGGTCTCCCAGTAGGTCTGATAATTTGTTGGCAGGGGAGCAGTGTCAGCATTAATTTCTGCTCCCCCACTGCCAAAATTCTTGACTGGGTGGGCTGGATAGTATGGCTATAGGACTGATCCGGGCATGAGGATCTGAGTGCATGAGGCTGAGGTGGTATGGGGCCCAATGTAGATGTGCAGGGCTCGTTCTCATGTGCCAACCCCATAAAGGATCTGGCCTGTGGACCAGCCCTAGGCTAGTCATCTGGCCCATGCACCACTGTTTTAGACAGTTTTGATATGCTTAAATGGAATAAATTATTTTTATTTTTATTTTTTTTAAAGGAGCAGTTTGTGCTCTAAGTTATTGTACAAATTGAACACAACAAACTGGAAATTAATTTTGAAACCTGGTTATGATTGTATACAGCAGCTTCTCTTAATTTTTTTAATGTACTATGTTGCTAATTCAATATTAAGTTAAAAACAATTATTCCACTGTTGTATTTTGTTAGGAAAGCTTTCCTAACGTGTTGTTATTAAAAGAAGTCCATTATTTCCAGTAGAATTTGTGAACTACTCACAGCTTCACAACTGAGCCATTCTCACAACAGAAATGCAGTGAAAATTCACCTCTTCATTTTTTTTACATATCTTTTTCAAGCTATGAGGTCTTATTTTGTTCGGTTTCCAGTCCAATTTGAGTATCTGAAAAAAAAAACTAATTTCCACTCCAAATGTAAGTAGCTTGTTTGTTTCCTGTTGACTCCCTTCCAGGAAACCTTACTTGTTTTCCTTTCTTCCCTTTTTTTAGGACATGTTTTTCTCTGACTCTTCTCCTGCTCCTAACCCTTTTTACTTCAACCCACATGAGTTTCTGTTGATACTGCTTTTTCTGCGCAACATCTTCTGTGTACTTCTGTAAGGAATGGAGTGAAACTGAACTGAGGTGGTGCCTGGTTTGTTTCCTTTGTGCTTGTCAAGGAAATACTCTGTGCAAGAATACCACAGACGATGCCCTCGACTGCTGTAGCATGGGACCCCACTGTGCAGTAGATTAAAACTTGTAAAATACCTGAGCCAAATGCCAGAAGCAACACTTAGAATAGTGCATTGAAATGTATAGATGTATTTATGACAAAGATGGACAAATTTGCTATGGCTTTTTATTGGCATTTTCCTTCAGAGAGCTCTGAGAGCAGTAAATTGGATTTGGGGATTATATGCATAATCTTAGCTGGGCAGTGTTGCTTAAGAGATTCTGTAGATAAAATATGTAGTTCACACTTTAGTGTTGCTCTCTGAGGCAGTGTACTCTGAAAATGGGAGTTACTCCTGAGTAGTAATTCCCTTTTGAGTTTTTGTAACTTATAAGCAGCTGCCATCACATTTTTAACCATCTCAGTTACCTGGGAAACAAACCAAGGTGTTTCTCTGGTAATGACATTTTGTGATTCTATCTGCCTGGTAGCTGTGCAGTTCTTGGGTTATGAAACACTCTTGAATTGTATGGAGGCCTGTAAGTTGGTCGTGTTTTCTACTTTATTCAGAGCTTCAAGCTTTGAATGACTTAAAGAATACTAGCTTATTTCCGGAAGGTAAATTTTGTTTAGTTGCAGTGTGTATTCTTTTTCATAGTTTGAGATAATCATATAAAGAGTACCTATGAAAATATTCTTATGAATTAATTCATATTATTTTTAAGCAATTAATTTAAAGCTGCAAAGTGATATACTTTGTCAACAGAAGAGAAGTCAATCTTGACTTAGACATAAGGAGAGAGTAGGCCACAGTTAATATTTAAAAATAAATAGCTTTCCCTTGACAGTTAATGGTTGTTATTTATATATTCATATATATATAGCTGCAAGAGTATAGTTGAAATGATCTTCTTTTGAACATCTTTAATTTGTTTTTCTCTTTTAATTCAGAGTTATACTTTTTGACCTGCTAAAATTCAATAATGTAGGTATTAAGAATTGTTAACTTGGTGTCTAAGTAGAAGTAAAAAAAAAAAATCCGTTTCCTTGAAATATTTTTTTCCCAAATGCCCATTAATTTGATTTTTAATTTAATCATTTCATGTGTCTAATGTGAGAATGAACTGAGTTCTCAAGAAATAACACAAAGGGATTCCTCACCCAGTTTTGCTTAGGGTCTTAATCCCAACCTGTGATGTTCCTGATGTCGTAACAAAACACATTACTCTGAATCAACAGTACTCTATAAATCTGAGTGCCAGCAGGCACAACCCACTGTTGCTCTTTCTGAAAATCAGCAAATTTCCTAAATAAATTATTCAGTTCAGAGAAATGCCTCATTGTCTTTAATAAGAATAATTATTAAATAGTTTAAACTTATGTACAGTGGTAAATGTTCAGACACAAATTATTGCTTTTTGTAAGTAGAGCAGTCTTCCCCCTCTGCTTCCCAACTCGTTTAACCTCGAGGAAGGAAAAATTTCTGTATACAAAGCTTCAAGTAATGAATAAAATATAAGTGCTAGTATCTCAGTCATGACTGATATCAGTTAACTGATTATGTATTTACAATAATCACTAATATAAAACTGAGAAGGATCATTTGATTTGCATAATTGATTTTCTTCAGAAGTTAAATCATCCAGCAGGAGGATTTAATTTAAATAATTTGTCCAATTTTTTTTTCTGCATGTCTTATTTAGTTTTTTACTGATGTAGTTTTTTTTTTCTTGGTTAGTAAAAACAAAAATTGTTAAGTGGGAAGATACCCCATCTATTTTATAATTATAATGTAACATGCATATTCTGATTCTTAATTTTTATATTTTTATTATATTAGCAAATAATGATGCCTTTTTATTGGGTTATTTTTAGGTGATTTGTATTAAGTGCTGTCTGAATTAAAATAAAATAAATAATATATGCAAAATAACATTTTTAATTTATTAGCTAAATAAAATTTTCTTATTAACTGAGTGCATGTATCTTTTTTCTTACCGAAATATATTTTTCCTATAAGAATATGTTATTAGTTGACTGAGTGATGCTTCTAATTAACATAAATACATTTTATACATCAATACCTATTTTAATTCATTGTTTTGAAGTAGAAGAAAACCAGTTTTTCTTGCTTTTCAAATCCTGATCATTATCTCAGCTTTGGATGAACAAGTCTTTAAACTTAACTGAATACATTGAAATTAAGATAATGTTTTTCTTGGTATCTGAAGACTAGGCTAACACAGGCAAAACCTGGCTTGGGAATATATAGAACTCCCCTTTCAGGTGTTATACCACTGAAGAGCACAGCAATTAGACTTTCTTTAAAAATTTAGCAGCAAACATACTACTATTTTTTTATTTTAATTTGTTTATTTTAATGTTATTGAATCCATATATAATCTATAAGCCTTAACGTAGGGTGTTAGGACTTCAAATTTACTTTTGAATATTTTTCTTTTTAAAAAGAAATATATTTATTTTAAAATCCATGAATAAGCCTTTTCTTTTTAAAAATATTTTTATCCACCCTGAGGTAATCGGTCATGATGATACAAAAACAATGCAGCTGGACTTCTAGTCTTTCAGGGCTCCTATACACATGCTCTGATGTGCTGTATGTAATTACAGTACATCGGAGCAGACTTGATTAATCTGAAATGGGATTAATGGGGTCTGCTGGAGTGCGGTAATTACTGCGTTCTTACAGACTTCAGGTTCACATAGATCAGTGTCCCTGCAGTGAAAAATGGCAGATCTTCTTTGTGGGCTGGATCTGGCCCACAGACTGTAGACTGCCAACCCCTGATATAGGCTAGTCGTTAACAACTTCTATTGCCTCAAAGTTCCCCTTTATTACCATTTTTAATGTAGTTACATCCTACTTCAAAATGTATTACAGTGCATTTTTGACTAAAGGCAAAATTATTTTTCTGCTGGCCATAACAAGAAAAATAACAGAGCAAGACAAATAACAGAGCAGTTCTCCTGGCCACAATGGGTCAGATGCTGTAGATTCCTATATTAAATTTCTTCAATACAAACACGTGTTTAAGTGTTTGCAGGTGTAACTGTGCTAATGCATAGATAGCATCCGTAAAAGAATCTCACAACTCCCTGGTTGAGAATCAGTGATAGAGGGTGTTCTGATTCAGATTAGAGTTTAGGATGGATTGTTGAAAGGGTCAAGAAATGCATGTCACAAAAATATTCTGTGGTAATATTAACTTCCTAAGTAAAACAATTGTATAAAGAAGCAGAATAACTTGGTAGTCAGCAATAACACTGGATGTCCTATTCTTTGAGATTCAGCCAGTGTGATTTCATTAGCATTGGCTGAAATCTAAAAGTTAAATGTTTCAATGGTCTTTTTTTTCCTGCTATTACTTGAGCTTTTTAAGTTCAGGGGTATCAGACGTATGACCTGTGGGCCAGTTTCAGCCTGTGGAGCCCTACAATCTGGCCAGTGGTGCTGCCAATAGCTTAGATGCTCCCTGTGTGCTGTGTGAAGAGCATGCACTGGCTCCAGCTCTATGTGCAGCACCTGCCAGACCTGCAATGTGCTGGGCCAATCCAGGCTGCACACCACGTGCCATGTGCAGGGCTGCTCTGTGGGCCCAACCTGGGCTGGATGAGTTTGATACCCCTGCTGTAGCTGAATGTGTGGACATGCTTAATCAAATATTTAAAATAATCCAATCAAAACTTTAAAAGTTGTAGTCAAACAGTGATGTCTTTTTTTTTTTTTAACACAGGGAATTGTTTCAGGAGATTCCTAAATAGGAATCAGTCTTCCCCATTTCAGTCAGGGTGTTTGTAGACAAAAGAACCCAAATAAAGTGCTTTACTTCAAATTTGGTGTGTTCCTGCACGAAGCCCCCAGGCATGTCCAGAAGAGGCAGTGTGTTACTTCAACACAAATTGCTCAGCATCTGTAAAGATCAGGCACTTCGGTGGGGCTTTTTTAGCACTTCTATCTAATAGCTGATTGCTGCTGCATCTGGTAAAGCACATTTTTTTTTAACGTCTGCAAGCAGCCTCAGTCACTAAATAAAGGAAGTGCAATCACTGATAAACGGAGAGCTATTGCATGATGTGTTTTGCAGTAACTTGTAGATTTTTTTCAATTATGTTTTATTAGCATCCACAAATTATACTCATAGGAGTGTTTAGTTTCAAACTGTGGACCATCTCTCTATTATTCACCATTATTCAACTTCCCTGTGTTAACTGTAATGATTGATTACACAAAAAAATAACATTAGGGAAGTACATGTATAATTGCTTTAATATTCTGTCTTTTTTTAAAAGTTAATCCTAAATTTATACTGCTTGATTCTCTTTTTTTCTTGGTTGAATTCACAGGCAGTGCCAATTCACAAGGGGGTTTTTATGTTTCCTGTCCTTTCTTATATTAAATGTAATGTTTAGTAGAGGCAGCTATGAAGTTTGCTTCTTGTTTGTAGTGTAAAAGCTGGAAACGGAGAGAGTGATCTGTAGTCACTTAAATACAGCCCACAGTTTCTATAGTATATTAGAAAACCTATGTAAGCTACCAGGCTCCCATACACTTTGTAGAAATTGCCTGGAAAGTGTTCTTTAGCTGTCAGCACTCTTTTTTTTCTTTTACAGCTAATTCACTAGTTTAAAAAAATCAGTTGATTACATATATAGTTAAATTCTATAAATTGACTAAATTGTATTTTTTTCTGTTATAGGAAATGCATAATTTTGAGGAGGAATTAACATGTTCCATTTGCTATAGTATATTTGAAGACCCACGTGTGCTACCATGCTCCCACACATTTTGTAGAAATTGCCTAGAAAGTGTTCTTCAGTTGTCAAGTAACTTCTCCATATGGAGACCACTGAGGCTTCCACTGAAGTGTCCAAGTTGTAGAAGTATTGTTGAAATTCCTCCTTCTGGTACTGAATCGTTACCTATCAACTTTGCATTGAAGGCTATCATTGAAAAGTATCAGCAAGAAGACCATCCAGATGTTGCTACATGTAGCGAACATTATAGACAGCCATTAAATGTTTATTGTCTTTTAGATAGAAAATTAGTGTGTGGCCATTGTCTTACGATAGGTAAACATCATGGTCATCCCATAGATGACCTTCAGAGTGCCTATATGAAAGAAATAGAGACTCCTGGGAAACTCCTTGAACAATTAACTGATAAACATTGGAGTGATGTGTGTTTGCTAATTGAAAAGTTAGAAGAACAGAAATCTTGGTGTGAAAATATAGTTCAAGATGATAAGAAAGCTGTAGTGCAGTATTTTAAGAAACTTAACGAGACATTGGAACATAAAAAGCAAGCTTTGCTAGCCGCTTTGGATGAAGTTAATACTTGTATTATTGAAGAATATGAACCGCTCATTGAAAAGATGAAAGGAATAAGAGAAGAACAGCTTGATTTAATGTCACTGAACACATCTATTAAAGAAGAGTCATCTCCGCTTGTTTTTCTTGAGAAGATTGATAATGTGCGCCAACGTGTAAAAGCTTTGAAACAAAAGCAACTACCAGATACCAAGCCTTTTGAGATTTATCCACGAGTGGGACAGCTGTTGAAGGATGTATGGTGCAAAACTGAAATTGGTCAGATTAACAAGATCCTCACTCCAAAAATAAAACTTGCTTTGAAAGGAAAGGTATGCAAGAAAAACAATGAGAAGGAAAGAGGACAATCTAAGGAATTCCTGCAGTCAGTAAACCCTCTGGTAGTGATGCTAATATCTATAGTAGTAATAATTATGGTTTCATTTAGCAAACCTTTATTGTCAGTTGTTGTAAGTGATGCTACTTCATTTGGTATTTCAGAAGTGTTGCAGTTTGTTTATCAGGATTTAGATCAGATTTTGCAGACATTAATAGAAATACTGTCCCATACATCTCATTTATTGACAGAATTTATAGGAAGAATTACTTCTTTCTGAATTTCAAATCTTAGTTTAATAATTGGAATAACTGTAGGAATATTCATTGTAAATGAACTCTTTCACAAGATTTTTCCATTCAGTTTGTATCTAAAAGCTACTGAAACATTCATCCCTTTAAAAAAAAAAATGACCCTAGGTTAATTTGTAAAAAAAATGCAGTTTAATCAGGTTATTTTTGTTTTCAGAAGGGATATCTATTACCAACCCCCATTTAACAAGGGTATAAATTCATGTACTAAAGAATTAATAATGGACTCTTTTTTTAAATCTCTATTTTGGATAAAGCTGAGATGAGTAAATGGAAGTGCCAGTCACTGACCCCAGCATAATGAAATCTTGTATTACGTACTTCATTGCTTTTTACATACAGGGTTGATTGGGCCTACTATTTGTTCATTATCACGTATGAAATGACTAGGGTTTCATCTAGGTTATTAGTGAATCATGTTACTTTGTGTTTTCTTTTATACATAAATACAGATACAAAGTCATGGGGACATCCTTTCAATTGGAGATAAATGTGTTGCTCTAGAACTTTTTGGATGATATGTTTTGAAGATACTTGGCAAGAGTATAGTCCTGAAAGATGTTGAGTGTGTGTGACGTTATGTTCTATTCAGCAGATATTTGCTGCCTTATGAGTTTGGGCCACTTCTTGCTAAATGTTGAGTGGACCCACAGTAGCCATTGGGAAACCCCCGTTCAAATTAATGGGGACAGAATTTCAATTCTAGAAAGAACAACATGAAATAAAAATACAGTGTAAATAGTTTCTTAAATTACAAGAATAATTGAGATCTAATCTAATTCAGTCTGAAATAAGTGTTTATATTCCTACTATATAATCAGATTAATTTAAACCAAGGCATATTCCATTAGTTAAGATGCTAGGAACTCCATATTCACACTTAATAAAGTCAGCAGCAATTCTCCCTGTAGAAACAGGATTTTGCCCTTAGTTGTTTTTTTTTTAAACAGGAAGATTAATTCATTAACAGTGAAAAAATTCCCTGTAGCCACCAGTCCATAGATTGTTGTTGTAAGGCTGCCTAAACACATCTGAGTTCCAAGTGATAATTGATGCCTTGTAAAAATTTCATAGTTTTTTCATAATATGCCAATAGGTAGCCTTTAATGACAATTGTAACTGATTTTTTTTGTAAAACAATCACACGTGGTGTATTATGGCATTGTTTCCAAACTATTGCATATTTTAAAATAATGTAAACACAATTATTAAACTCTGAGAAACTACTGTTTTCCTCATGACGTTGTAAAAACTCACTGTGAACAGGCAGAAGGCTTCTTTTTCCTCCTTCCTCCTCTCCCCCGCATCTCCGCCAAATGAAAGCTTGTTTTTGCAAGATGCCAAGAGCCTTGAACTTGCATTGACTCCAGTGACAGTTTGTGGGCAGTCAGATCAAGCTATGAATTTAACATATTAACGAATTAAGTAACTTAAGACTTAAAATTTTGGGGCCAGTAATCATCACGACCAAGCAAGATTGGATTATTTTCAGTAATTAATGCACTGAAAACAAGACACCGTAATAGGATAACTTAAGGTGACAGCTCTTGTATATGCCATATAACCAAGGGTCTTTATCCCAAATAATTAATTTTAGCACTCAGTATAAAAAAATCACTATGGCATAGGTCAGTCCAAAATGTAAGGTTTAAAAAATAAATTTCCCAGTGTCAACTTTTTTTTTAAAGAAATACTGTTAGTAGGTCTTTATTCAGAGCTGATGATTCCCTGTTAGACTTTGTAACCTGAACAAAACAATAGTCTATAAGGAGAAAATTAATTATTTTAATTGACAAAGCTGAATCAAATGGAAGGAGTAAGTAGCCAGCATAAAAGGAGTCCAGACCAGTTATCTGTGGTAGGTTACATTTAAATTAAGGATAGCACCAGGTAGATGCTTTGTGGGCAAGTTGGTATGGTTTTCTTTAGACCACTGCCTATTAAGCGCACAGTTTGTATTCAAAGTAGAAAAGTTCCTATAATCTCTCTATATGTTAGAGTTTATATAGATAACTTCCCTCGACATTAACCACCAGATTTTTTAAAGAGATATTTAAGCTCTTACTGGAATTTTCAGAAACTTCTGAGTGCTTAATTCATTAAAACCAATGGGAGTTAGGCAGGTATGACCTTTTGCTTTTGAAAATCTTACTGTGCTGCTATCTGCATTATTAAATACCTAAATACTTTTAAAATTTGACTTAAGTGCATGTCTGTTGGAGTCTTTTTAGAACATCATTCCTCTTAGAATGTCTTATGTTAGTTTTCTGGCTTTTTAAAAGATCTTTTATAAAAATTTATAATGTAGTTTTATATTACAAATATCCTGAATTTGTACTATTTCACGTACTTAGTATTTTAATAAATCTGTATCTAAATAAAAATACATTCTTATGGGAAAGGGATTCTCCATGTCTCACTACTATTTATAACTCATAAATATCTGGCTGGAATGATGCAGTGAAGTCTAACATAAGAGTGTGTGTCTCATTGAAACAAGTACTTTTGAATTGAGGATTGCACAGTGTATCCATCATTCCTTAAACTTCTGTCTTCTTTGTATGCACCCACTTATTTTGCTTAGAAGATGTTTAATGCATTTATAACTGAGAGAAGAAATGTTGAAGATGCTCTCTGGAGTCTTGTCATACTCCAGTTGGGTCTGTTGGCTTATATTTTAAGAAGTCTAACTTTTACTGTTTTACTTGGTCTTTCTAGATTTAGTAGTGCAGAATTGGTATAACTTCTAAAAATCTTGAGGAAAAGTATTCAGAAAAATAAGATTAATGCTTTTTCAATAACGGTATGTCTATTCTGTTGTGTACTCAAGTCCTGACTTAGATGTATATTTGCCTGTCTATCCTCTAGCATCCATACAGCAGAACCTCACACAACCCATACCTATGTATCTGTGTCTATGGTGGTATTTCAGTCTCATTGATTGGGCTCCAAGTTTTTTATGTGACTTGTTCCTGTCTGGATTTTTAGCACCTAAATAGTTTAGCTGTTCTAGGAATATAGCTAATATTGTAGGAACATTTGTCTGTCCCCAGCTGAGCATAAGTGAGTTTTAGACTAGTGAAATGTTTAGCTTTGCTTATTCCTTGCTTCTGTCCTTCCCAGCCAGTGCCAGAGCTAGGATTTAGTGCAGGTAGATGAGCCATTGTTGTTGTGACAGAACTTTTATTACAGCAAGATAGATATTATATTTTTCAGGTGGTGGAAAGCATTTCAGGAGCTGTTTCTAATCCATGGAAGACAGAAGGACTTGAAAAGGGAGCCTGTGCCAGAGTAAGAATACTTCTCTGTTGCTGCCCCAGTGGATTGCTCATATGCAGCTGAAGGACAAGTAGGTGAGCAGTGGAATCACATTGTCATGAAGATCTGAAGTGATCAACAGTAACTCCAGAACTTCTACCCATTAAAGCATATCTTTAAGGAGCTATGCAAGGAGACTGTCCCTGCCACTCTAGCACTTGGACATTTTTAAATTATGGCGGCTGCACCACTCCAGAAGCAGTGTTATCACGTGAAAGCTATCTATCTCAGGTACAGGTGTTTGCTAGTGACCAGTCAGATATTTCCAATTCAAATTTTACAACTCTCAAGTTTTCCAGTGGCTGTGTGATGGGAGTAGCATGGAGGTGAAACTGTGTGCACCTATGGTGAAGTGGCACTGGGGACTGTTTTCTTATGACCATTAGGGGACCACGGGCTAAAATACAGTATTTTCTCACAAGCCACATGCCTCCGAATAAGACATGCGCTTTGGCAGAATGAGTAAAATAAAACTTGTTCAAGAGTCATGGCCAAAAGTTGATCTGTAGAGCGAGGGAGAGAACATAATTTTCAGCTCACTCCCCTCTTAGTCCTGCTTAGGCAAATGCTAGAGCTAACCCTCTTGCAGTTGCTAAATCGGCAGCAGCTCTTGGCTGCTGAGCCAAAAACTACTTCCAATTTGAAAGTGGCTATCAGAGGGTTAACCCTAGCTCTGGCTGAAGAGTGGGCTCTGCCTCTGCTGCTTGTTGTCTGGGAAAGAAGGAAGATGAAGGTAAGTCTTTGCATGCTTCTATTCCAGCATAGAAAATTAGCTTCCCCGTTTAAGACATGCACCCCAATTTCAGAGGGCTAATTTGGTGGGGGATGTGTGTGTGGTTTGTGAGTAAGTACTGTAATGCCCAATCCTGATTCTCATTCCCTTGACCATTGTCAAGACAAGTGGCAAAGTCTCCTGTTTTGTTCATCCTTTTGCTTTTTTCTTACTCCAGGTACTTACAAATGGCTGTTATATCTGATAGCAAATTGTCTCCAAGTCTCCATTGTTTCTTCTGTGCTGATTGAAGATCTCCCCAAGTGTCCTGTGTTCTGACTTTGGAATAGCTGAGTTGGAAAGATTTTCCAAGAAAAGAGCATTCTTTCTCCCCCTGATCCCTCAGTACAGAAGGAAAAAAAAAATCCTTGCTTTGTTCCATACCAGCAGGGGGTCAGATATATACAGCCTGTGGAGTCCCTTTTACTATGCTGGACCATCCCTGCATGCAGTGCCTGGGCACCCATGGCACACACTGCATGTAATTCCAGGCTACACCACATGCAGTGCCTTGCACAGGAAGGGAGGTACTACCTCTGCTGGATCAGGAGTAGTGGGGAGGGGGCCCCGTGGGCCTGATTCAGCCTGTGGACTAGTTCCATGCCACTCATTTAGCCTGCAGGGCCAGGTGAGTTTGATACCCCTACCATAAGACAATCACATACCAACTTATTACGGTTTTCTTTTTCCTTACACTGGCCTGGCCTGCCCTATTCAGAGCTTATCTAGAAATGGAACAGACCTTAGTAAGAATCTCATATTTAATTCTCTTGAAATGTTTGGGGGATTGGGATTGGGGTTGGGGAGGTTTGTTTCAGATAGTTGGATCACTTACCAGTTTCGATTTTAACAGGTTGAAGAAGCATATTATTCCATGATTCCCAGAGTGGAAGAAACACCAATTTTTTCAGGCTGTTGGTGGAATTGCATTTATATACCCAGATTTCTAAATCATCTAGTGAGCAAATAACATTTTAAGGAAGGGAGAGGGCTGGGAGAATTGTTGGGGTACTTGGTTGAAAAGCTGTCCTACCCAGAAATCTCATTTGGAGAATTTTTCATGTACCTGATACAGCCCTTAGGACTTGCAGTGCAGTCTGGGAAACTGCTTTAATATCCGTAACAGTATATAATTCATTCTGTTTGCCTGGCAAATTATTTAATCTGCCATTCTATATCATTTAATTTGTCTGGAAGTTACAAAGAGAGAAGTATATGCAGTATATTATTTGCTAAGCCTGTTAAAATATTTTGAACTGAAAAGTTAATATACAGTAATCATTGTCTGTGCATTTAACCCGCACTGCCACCCCCACTTTGAATCGGTATTGCATAAGATGAATGGAGCTGGGAAATGGTAGGGTTAGTTTCGGCTAAGGATAGAAGCCATTTCTCATTGAGTTCCTTCCTAACCGTGGAACTGTCTAGAGACGAGCACACATGCATAGTTTTTTAACTGCTTCCATGACACCAAGCGGGTAGATTTTACTTATACATTTTACCATGTGTTCCCTACTGACCAACATGCATATAAAATATAGATGACGGGTTTGGGGGTGGGTGCTTGAGCACCAGCACATTGTAAACAGCAGCCTTCAGTATACAATTACTGTAAGAGTAAGGTCCTACCAAATTCACAGCAGAAGTGGGCTGCGCTGTGGCTCCTTTAATCTTGTAGGTTCCCCCATGTGCCCCTCCACCACTGATTGGTGAAAGGACCACACTTGCAGCTCATTTCTGATTGGCGGGGAGGTGAAAACCGCTGTTTTAAATAGGATGCCATTTTTGCCTCCTTCGACTGATTGGCTGAGGGACCCTGGTGGCTCTGATGCTTGTTGCTGACCACTGGGGAGGCAAAAACCACTCCATGTTCAAAACCATGGCTTTCACTTTCCTGCCAAGGAGTGAGCTG
>NW_017728910.1:7543690-7551981 GCF_001723895.1 Crocodylus porosus | reverse complement strand
CACGGGGGAACATGAAAGGTGGTACGGAATAGGGCTGTGCAAAATTTCAGCAGCTGTTTCATTTCGGAGGTGTTTTGGCCCATTTTGGTGACCAAAATGCCAAATCTGAAATGAACTGGAAGGCTCTGAAACAAAACTATCCAAAATATTTCTGAAATGTTTTGGAGACGCCCCTGGGAATAGTATGGCACAGCCCTCCTTTAAAAGTGCCAAGAAGCTGGGGCTGGGTGGAGGATGGGGCCGGGCAGGGCAGCCATCAGGGATTCTCCTGCGGCTCCTCCTGCTGAAGCAGAGGCTGGCACGGCCAGAGGGGCCCCATCCCCTGCCTGGCCCCAGCCTCCAGACACTTTAAAAACAACAACAACAAAGCCCTGCATTCACCAGCTGCAGCAGTGGCAATTGGGGCCTCTGAGGGCTTGTGGCAGAGCCCCCACATGCAGTGGGGAACAGCAGAAGTTGCCCCCCTCCTCTGCTTGGCATCCTCAAAGCAGCTGTCGCATCGCGTGGGTGCAGCACAGCACCACATGCTCTGGCAGCTGGAGCCCAACACCGCTCAGCCCCAGCTCCCAGACAGCGTGCAGGGCCCTGCTGCACCCGCACAATGCAACAGCTGCTGTGCAGGTGTCAAGTGGCGGGGGGGGGAAGGGTGATCCCTACTGCCCCAAGCTGAAGGGGGGGTCTCTGCCACGAGTGCCCAGAGGCTCCAATCGCCACTGCTTTTAAAAAAAACCAAAATGCACTCACTGGCTGCAGCAGTAGTAGTTGGGGCCTCTGAGCACTCATGGCAGAACCAGTGGGGGCAGCAGGGATTGCCCCCCATGTGGCAGGTGCAGCACAGCTTGGCAGAGCACTGTGTGCTGTCTGGGAGCTGGGGCTGCTGGGGCTGAGTGGTGCCAGGGCCCACCTACAAAACTCCTGCACTCACTGGCTACAGCAGTGGTGATTGGGACCTCTGAGGGCTCATGGCAGAGCCCCCCATGCAGTGGGGGGCAGCAGGGATTGCTATTCCCTGTCTGGCACCCATGTGGCAGCTGTCACATTGCACAGGTGCAGCATGGCTCAGCAGGGAACCACACACTGTCCAGGAGCTGGGGAGCTCCAGTAGTTAGCTGGAGCCTGGCATTGCTCAGCCCCAGCTCCCAAACAGTGCACGGTGCCCTGCTGAGCCATGCTGCACCTGCGCAATACAACAGCTGCCATGTGGGGGCGGGGGGGGGCAGTTCCCACTACCCCCACTGTGCGGGTGGGGGGGAGTGGGCACTGCCACGAGTCCTCAGAAGTCCCAATCACCACTGCGGCTGGGGCTGGGCAGGGCTGCCATAAGGGGGCTTCTCCCGTGGCTCCCCCTGCCAGGGCAGAGGCAGGCACAGCCAGGTAGAGCCACCCAGCTGATCCCAATCTCTGAATCAGTGCTGAAACTCTGAAACAGATTCAGCCGAATCGAAACAGAGCAGTGATTCAAAATGAATCGCTGTCCTCCAAAATGGCCAAATCCAAAACGAAACATAGCCATTTTGCACAGCCCTGGTATGGACTCTGCTTCATGCTAAAGGATGGGGCTGCACATGTATCTTAATAGCTCTGCTTGCAACTATGCCTCCCCTGATTCTTTGTGGGATAGAAGTAAATACTGTAAATTTGGCCCAAGGTTTTTGGAAATCTTAGGTTTTAACTTCCATTGGTCACAAAGCCAGTGAAGGCCAAAGGGACAGCCCCATTTCATGTTTGTACAGCAGAGATGCCTTTGTGTGATCTTGCTCATTGGCAATGTGGAGTGGGTGCATGTGCACCCTTTGCAAAAAGGTACCGCCAGCACTGTCAGCGGCGCCTGCGGGCGGTCACCGCTTGCCACCCCACCTCTCTGCCGACACTGCCAATGGTGTCTGTGGACAGTCTGCAATTGCTGTTGCCAACCACTATTCGTGGCGCCTCGTGGCTGGTCACTGCTCACCGCCACCTCCCCCCTGCCTCACTGCCAACACTGCTGGCGGTGTTTGCGTGCAGTCCGATTGCTGCTGCTGATGCTACCAGTGGTGTCTGTCGGTGGTTGCTGTGTGCTGGGGCTGCCTGTGGGAGCTCCCCGCTTGCCACTGCTGACAGTGCTGCCACTGCCGGCGGGATCTTGCTGTACCCCCCAAGGGCATGTGGCATTTGTGATCTTGCTGAATGCAGAATGCTGTTAAGTTCTGGCGATGTACAGGGCATTGCATTGCTGAATCTGCAGATTCCTCATTACCCTTGCCTGCATGAATATCCACCTGGGTGAGGTGACTTGTGCTAGAGCCATAGAAAAGACCATGGTGGCCAAAGATCTCACAAAGCACATGGTAGAATTCTATGGTATGCTCTCTGAAAACATTTATGGTCTATTGAAAGGAGAGAGCCCCCTCAATATGAATGATGGTGATTTGCATTGGCACCATCTCCAGACTGTCTAATACTAATTCTGGGTGTGGGGAAAAAAGTGCAGAGTGGTTGGAGATGGTAGTGCTGCAGACAGAGTAAGACCGAACTGATCTATGCAAACCTGAGCTGAGGAAACTGTCTGTGGAGTGGTCACGTATGGCCCAGATGCAACCGTTTTATCTGATCTCTGGAGCCAGGGAGCTTCTGTGATAACAGTGGGGAGAAGAGGTGGCACTGCAGGGGAGGAGCAGTGGTTGTGGCATTGCCATCTCCTGGCCTGCCTGATAATGTCTTCGAGCGTGGAAAAGCAAGCACCAGTTGTGATACAGGAGTTGGAAACTCAACAGCTATTGGCTGGTGACGAGTTATGGGAAATTTACTGATGAATCTGCAGTATGACGCTTGTGCAGTCATCAGAGGATGGTTTTTTTCATGTCTCTTGAGGCTTTTGTACTCAGATGGCATCTGTGACTTATGAGTCATACACAGGGCACCTCAACTCCAGAAAATAACCATTCAGCTACTGATTTAAGCAGCTAAAACAATGGTTGATTATTTTATATATATATGTGTGTGTATATATATGTGTGTGTATATGTATGTGTATAGATGCTGAATGTTTGGTTGGATGCATCCAATCATTACGTTTTCAGGATATTGCTGATCTGCTGTATGCTGTGCAGAATCTGAGGGACTACGAATGGCCAAAGGAATCTGAGCAGCTCTCTCAGTGGATCGAGTGACTGTAGTCAGCATTCCCTGATGACAACCTGAAGAAACTCATGCAGAAGAGCTTGGTCATATACTTGAAACAATCAGGCAAGTGTATGAGGCAGGTAGGGAGTATTTCATGAATGTATGCAGGGAGTAGTGCCACAACTCATTGAACAAATAAAGTGATTGTTTTATTTAGACAAATGCAGACAAGTGCCAAACGAGACAACGAAGTGGTAGCAACAGCAAATGGTGCTATGGGGAAAATATGTATGTGCAGCAATGGGTGTGTTAACAGGTCAGGAGTCAGGAGATGTGAACTATGCAGTGTGTAGTCCCTAATGTTCAGTGGTACTGAGGCTCTGAGTCAGGGAAAAAGAAACCTTGCTCCATGATGCACCATCTGAGACCCAGAAGGCTGAAGTGCCACAGAATCAGGCCTGCACAGCAGTTAGAGCTTCGAACTTGCTCTTAAGTCAGCACTCCATTTCTCTGAAGGAGTAAGAGCAGACTGGAGCACTGCTACCAATATGCTGCTTGCTTTGCAAGGTTGCCTTCAGGGAAACAGCACACTCAGTTGCTTCCCCTCTTGTTCAAGGGGCAGTTAGTGAAACCCAGAGTCCGGAGTGACAAGTTTCTTGCTCAAAATGTTGCCTCAAAATTCTTTCTTAGGCCTCACCTGGACAGTTAGAATAATCGATAACAGAACTAAAAGTAGTGTTTGCTTACATGTAAGCGGTCATTAACGACAACCAATGTAAAGTTAAATCCAAACCAACAATTGTATAAATGGGTAGTGCTATCAAAGGATGAGTTTCAAAAAGCTGAAAGTAATTGAATCAAATGAGTGGTGAGACTAACAGAAAAATCCCCATGGTAATTGGGAACTGTTTAAAATTATTTTGTTAGATCCCTTACACCAGCAGTTCTCAAACTGTGGGTCATGACCCAAAATGCAGTTGCAATATCAGTGGATGGGTTCATGGGGGTGGAGCCCTGTGGCTTGGGAGTGAGGGGCCATGCTGAGGAAATGGGGTCACGCTGAGGAAAATTCTGGGAAGCTCTGCCTTACACCTTGCAATTGAAAGAGGGCTACATCTTGTTTTTTAAATCAGTCTGGATTAGGAAAGAAGATATAGCATCTATAAACTCTATATATATATATATATATATGCACTATCTGCATGGTGCTACGCAAGGAACCTCAAATGTGAGGGCCCCTGTCCCAACATACTTGAAGTTAGATTTTAAGAGTATCTGTCATGCTGTAACAACCTGGTGGCTTTTTTGGCTTTCATCCACCAGTGTCCTCACCTGGCAGTCCTCAGATCACTTGTCTAAAGTCTTTCCGTACGTTAGAGACCCCATTCCACAATGAGATCTGACCTTAGTCCTACCAGTGCTAACAAAAAACACTATTTTTGTCAGTGGCAGCACCTTTATGAACATAAAGGTAGCCTACCTGGTTGTGAACCCTTTGCAAAGCTAGAGAGACCCAAGCTATCATGGAAGATCCTCCATATTTGTCTCTACCCTGATAAGGGGATCCACTGGAACCCATTTAAAATTTCTCCCATATGTAGTTATAAATTTTAACCTGGGACAATTTCCACTCTTCTTACTGAAGCCTCATGCCTCCTGAGCTGAGGCCTTCCTAGAAACTTTGACATATTTGCATAGTATTATGCCCTTCCAAAAAATCTCCAGGGTTATTTGCCACCTTAGCCAAGAGATGCAAAGTTTGGTCTTTACCTGCTTGAACAAAGTAGATTTTCAGAGTGCATATTGGGTGATGTCCATATAGACAATTACTTAAAGAAAAGTTATGTTCAGAGAATGAGGCTAATACCTGGCGACTATTGCCTTCAGGGCTGTACTCCAACCGTTCTTTTACTATGGAACCTAGATGCTAAGAAGTATACAAAGCATAAGGTTATCAGAGTGGGTGGGGTATGAGTTTCCTCTATAAAAGGAATGAAATGTGTCTCCTATAGTACCAGTGGCTTTTATTTCTTTATATATCTTTTATAAATGCATGACAAATTGCACTTAGATCTGTTCTCAGAAGATGCAAAGACTGAGAATTTTTTCTCTGTGAACACACTAGAGGGAGGAGCAACGAGCAGGGTGCGGAGCTTTATAAGCAATGCAATGTTGGAAGAAAAACAAGTAGGTTGAAATGGCCAGGAATAAAATTTAGGCTGGAAATTTAAACCATCAGATGAATGAGGCAGTGAAACCAAATTTTACTTGGGGGACTAGGGATTACGACCTTCTTAGTTTTGGTAAAACTGAATGTAATCGGTTAATGATCAAGTTTAGGTGGTGTGGTTGACTGTAATCCCAGGGAAGTAGAACATGATGACCTGGTCCTACATCCCTCTATTTCCAAGCTTAAATTTTTGGGGGAAAAGTGCAAAGTACTATGCTTAAAAACAGACAGGGTGGATAAAAATCAACAATTTTTTAAACTAAAAAATTGGATTTTTTGTATTTAATCATATTTTGTATTTAATCATATTTTTAATTTTTTGTTGAGATGCTTTTTTTAAAAAGCCCTACATATAGTTTTAATTTAAGATATGTTAAAGCTCAAAAATATCATCATCGAACAGGAATTATAACTGTTAATTATATATTATTTGAGACCATATAGTTATATACGCTTTTTAGAAAAGTTTTATGAGTCACAACAGGCCAAGGACTATATTAGGAGCCCAATCTTACAGGGTTCTCAGAGGTTCCTCTATAGAATAGTAAAGATTAAAGAAAACCACTCTACCCAGTGGGATTCAGTGCTCAGTCTAGAACAGCAGTACCCGACCCCAGGTCGCGACCCAAATGAGGGTCAGTGGGGCAATGCCGGCGGCGCCACGGAGAAAAGAGGAGCCACGCTGCATGCTGGGAGCAATCTCACCCCTGCACCACTGCTGCACTCCACTCCCAGCAGTGGGGGTGTGGACAAAAAAGGTTGGGAACCACTGGTCTAGAAGATCCATTAAGCATCTCTGTAGTGCTTAGTTTGTTTCAGTTCTCAAACTGGATTTGTGTCTCCAGATTCTGGCCACCCTTACTGTAAAAAATGTCTTCCTAATTATAACCTAAATCTAGTCTCCACTAGTTTGTACCCATTATTCCTAGTTACTGGTAAACAGTGCATCCCCGATTCCCTGCTGTCCTCCCCTGATAAACTTAT
Source organism: Crocodylus porosus (assembly GCF_001723895.1). Taxonomy (NCBI): domain Eukaryota; kingdom Metazoa; phylum Chordata; order Crocodylia; family Crocodylidae; genus Crocodylus; species Crocodylus porosus. The sequence continues at coordinate 7,545,665 of NW_017728910.1, read as the reverse complement.
AGGCGGCTACAAGGTCACTCCTCAACCGTCTTTTGTAAAGGCTGAAGAGATCCAGATCTCTCAACCTCCCTTCATAGGGTCTTTCGCAGAGACCACTAATGATACGAGATGTGGTGGGATAGCTTGCATGACTGGAGCATGGTCATGGATGGATACAAACTGTTCAGGAAGGACAGGCAGAGGAGAAGAGGAAAAGGAGTTGCACTTTATGTAAAAGAGCTGTATGATTGCCCAGAGCTCCAGTATGAAGCTGGAGATAGGCCTGTTGAGAGTCTCTGGGTCAGGGTCAGAGGGGACAGCAACAAGGGTGATATCATGATGAGTGTCTGCCATAGACCAGGGAAGTGGTGGATGAGGCTTTCTTCAAGCAGCCAGTGGAAGTTTCCAGATCACAGGCCCTCGTTCTCATGGGGAACTTAATTCACCCTGACATCTGCTGGGAAGGCAATACAGCAGTGCGCAGGCAATCCAGGAAGTTTTGGGGAGTGTTGGGGGCAACTTCCTGGTGCAAGTGCTGGAGTGGCCAACTAGGGCTCATGCTCCTTTCGACCTGCTGCTCACAAACAGGGAAGAATTGCTGGGGGACGTAGTAGTGGATGGCACCTTGGGTAGCAGTGACGAGATGAGAGTTCAGGATCCTGAGGAAAGGAAGCAGAGTAAGGACCCTGAACTTCAGAAAAGCAGACTTTGACTCGGGGAACTCATGGGCAGGATCCCCTGGGAAGCCAGACAGAATGGGAGAGGAGTCCAGGAGAGTATGGATTTGTTTAAAGAATGTGTACTGAGAGTGCAGGAACAAACCATCCCAAAGTACAAGAAAACTAGCAAGTATAGCAAAATAATGGCATGGCTTAGCAGGGAACTCTTTAGTAAACTAAATCACAAAAAGGAAGCTTATAAAGGTGGAAACTTGGACAAATAACTAGGGAAGAATATAAGAGCATTGCTCGGGCATGCAGGGATAAAGCCAGGAAGGCCAAAACATAATTGGAGTTGCAGCTGGCAAGGGATGTGAAGGGGAACAAGAAGAGTTTCTAGAAGTATGTCAGTAGCAAGAGGAGGATCAGGGAAAGTGGGGGCCCTTACTGAATGGGGGAGGCAACCTTGTGATGGTGAAGAAAGGGCTGAAATGCTCAATGCTTATTTTTGCTTTGGTCTTCACAGGCAAGGTCAGCTCCCATACTGCACCGGGCAGAACAGTTTGGGGAGGAGATGAGCAGCCAACAGCGGTGAAAGAACAGGTGAGGGACTATCTAGAAAAGCTGGGCATGTAGTAGATCATGGAGTAGATCCTCATGGAATCCATTTTTAAGCACTTAGAAGAGAAAAAGGGCATTAGGAACAGTCAGCACGGATTCACCAGGGGCAAGTCATGCCTGACCAAACTGACTGCCTTCTATAGCAGTTTCATAGTTTCTAGGGTCAGAAGGGACCTGAGCAGATCATCGAGTCGGACCCCCTGCCATGGCAGGCAAGAGTCCTGGGGTCAAATGACCCCAGCAAGGTGTACATCCAGCCTCCTCTTAAACACCCCCCAGGGTAGGAGCCAGGACCACTTCTCTTGGAAGTTGGTTCCAGATCCTAGCCACCCTAACCATGAAGTAGTGCCTCCTGATATCTAGCCTGAATCTACCTTCTGCTTGTGACCGTTATTCCTGGTCACTCCCTGGTACAGGGACTTCCCCAATGCCTGCTGCCCCCCGATCATGCGAGTGGCCCTCCTCTGGACCCTCTCCATATTGTCCACATCCCTCTTGAAGTGCGGCACCCAGAACTGGACGCAGTACTCCAGCTGCGGCCTAACCAGTGCTGCATAGAGGGGGAGTATCACCTCCTTGGACCTGCTTGAGATGCATCTGTGCTATGGTTGGCCTTCCTGACTGCATCCCCACACTGCCTGCCCATGTTCATCTTGGCATCAATGATGACTCCAAGATCCTTTTCTGCCTCTGCACTGACGAGAAGGAAGTTCCCC
>NW_017728910.1:7502582-7543590 GCF_001723895.1 Crocodylus porosus | reverse complement strand
ATCTTAGCGTCAACAGCAAATTTGAACAGGGTGCTTTTTACCCCCTCGTCCAAATCGCTGACGAAGATGTTGAACAGTGCGGGCCCGAGGACTAAGCCCTGGGGGACCCCGCTGCCCACATCCCTCCAGGTCGAAAATGACCCATCTACCACCACTGTCTGGGTGCAGCCCTCCAGCCAGTTGGCGACCCATTTGACTGTGTGGGTGTCGACACCACAGCCCCCCAGTTTCTTAATGAGAATGGGGTGAGAGACCGTGTCGAAGGCCTTCCAAAAGTCCAGAAAGACAACATCCACTGCTACCCCTGCGTCTAAGGATTTGGTGATCTGGTCGTAGAAGGCCACCAGGTTGGTCTGACAGGACCTGCCACTGATGAACCTTGTTGGTTGTCCCTAAGCATAATCTCCCCTGCTGGCCCTTCGTGGATATGTGCCAGAATAATTCTCTCAAAAAGCTTGCCCAGGATCGAGGTAAGACTAACTGTCCTATAGTTTCCCGGGTCCTCCTTCCTCCCCTTTTTGAAGATTGGGACCACGTTGGCCCTCTTCCAGTCCTCTCGCACCACACCAGAGCACCACAAGTGCTCGTAAAGCCATTCCAGGGGTCCCGCAATGACCTCAGCCAATTCCCTCAGTACTCGAAGGTGATCGTCCGGACCAGCTGATTTGAATACATCCAGTCCCTCCAGAAGTTGCCTAACTAGTTTCTCAGTTACCCTTGGCCTAGGTGCGCCTCCCCTGGGGTCTAAAGGGGCTCGGGGGGGCAGTGGCTGTTCCGGTCCCTGCTCAGGAAAATGGAGGCAAAGAAATTGTTAAATGTTAGCCCTGTTGTCTGGTGTGATGACCAAATTTCCTAGCATGTCCTGCAGGGGTTCGTTACCCAGAACCTTCTTGTTGCCCCCTATGTATTTAAAAAAGGACTTCTTGTCCTTGATTGAGGAGGCTAGTCCCAGTTCCATCTCTGCCTTGGCCTTCCTCACTGCCCCCCTGCATCCCTGAGCAACCGCGGTATAATCCCCCCCGGTGATGGCCCCTCCCTTACATTGGGTGTATGCCTCCCTTTTAGCTAGGAGACATTCCTGAATGCTTTTGGTGAGCCATGGGGGCTTTTGCGCCCTCCTGCTCCCTTTGATCCGTGTTGGGATTACCTCCCTTTCGGCTTGGAGGATCATCTCCTTAAGGAGCGACCACTCTTCTTGGACACCTGGCTCCCCTCCCCACCGGGACCTCAGTGCTTCCCTGACTATTCTTAGCTCATTGAAGTCCACCCTTCTGAAATCTAGGGCTGCTGCCTTGCTCAGGCCTTTGCCACCTTACGCTGGATGGTGAATTCCAGCAGGCGATGATTGCTGTTGCCCAGGTGGTCGAGCACCCGCAGCCCCCTCACCAGGTTGTCACCCATGGCCAGCACCAGGTCCAACAAGGCATCTTCCCTGGTGGGGCTGTGCACCAGGTACCAGGTTAGATGGTACCTCAGGATGGAGTCGCCTATGACGATCACTCGATGTTTTTTCCTCCTGGACTGCTTAGTTCCTTCGGCCTGCTCAGATTGTGGAGAGTGTAGAGTTGCCTTCTGTCCAGTTGCCTCCTCTCCTTCCTTCTCCTCCAGTGTTGCCAGGGCCTCGTACCTGTTCTCCAGCTGGACTGGGGGAACTGGTACTGCCATGTTACAAGCAGCCCTGGTTCTGGAGGTGACCGTCTGCCACTCTGCAGTGGAGCGCACTTCCCGAGGTGCTTCTTCCTTGGGTGTGTGGCCCTGCAGGGAAAGGAAATAGCTGTCAATTTCTTCCTCTGCCTCCCTGATTCCCCTCAGCCTGCTAACCTCCTCCTGGAGTTCCTTCACCTGCACCTCCAGAGCCTTAAGGCAGCTGCCTGCAGAATAGGTGTGGGGGTCCCCAATCCCTTCCCCCCAGGCCTTGCTGGGCAAGTCCTGCAGGCCAGGGGGTGGGGGGATGCCAGCCCCCCCACGGGCTCTGTCTGGGTGGAGGCCTCAGACAAGCCCCAGGAAGGCTGTGCCCCCCCCAGCAGGGGCCCTGGCAACACTCAGTGTTGACACCATCTTAGGAATTGCTGCTTGTTTCTAGCTCCCTCCTGGCCCTTCCTGCTTGCCTGACAGAAATGCCAGTGTGCTCTTACAGAGCGTGCCTGTTTGCACACTCAGTTTGCACGGCACGGTGCGGCGTGGCTCCCTACTGGCTCAGTTAAAAGGGATCCGGGGGGGGGCTTCTCCTCCGGATCCGGCTCAGCTGCGTCCGGTCCCTCTGCCCCACTTACCATAGGGGGATCAGCTGCTGCTGCCCCCACTGCTGCTGTGTCCACCTCCGCTTCTGGTCAGGTAAGGGGGCACACGTGTGCGGGACACACGTATGCCTGGATCCCTCCTCTTCTGCCTGCTCCTGGCTCCCGAGTGCCTTCAACTTTCAAATGCCACAAGGAAGAAGCACAGTGATTGGCACAGGTGACTTCCTTTTGAGGGGGACGAAGGGAGCAAGCTGCTGCCCCAACTCCCTGGCCTCTAAGGTCTGTTGCCTTCCAGGGGCCTGTATCCAGGATGTAACTGAGACAATCCCAAAACTTTTCCAGTCTTCCAATCGCTACCCCATGCTCATCCACGTGGGCACAAATGACACGGTTTGGAGCAATACGAGCCAGGTCATGAGTGACTGCAGGGCTCTGGGGATGGGGCTCGAGATTGGGGGCGCAGGTAGTTTTTTTCCTCAGTCCTCCTGGTTACAGGTCACAGGCACAGGAGGGAGAGACAAACTGACGAAGTCAATAGAAGACTCTGGCACTGGTGCTATCATGAAGGCTGTGGCTTTTTTGACCATAGTCTGCACTTCCGAGGTGGAGGCACTGACCCTACTGGGAAGGGATGGCCTCTACCTCACTCCAGTGGGGAAGGAGCTCTTCTTGGCCAGAATGGCTGACCTACTCCACCAGGCTTTAAACGAAGCTCAATAGGGGATGGGTGGACAACCACCAATGCAAACCCACCAAGCAACTGCAGAACTACTAAATCATCCAGCACAGGAGACGCAATCAAACCCCCAACAGAACTCACTTCTACCCCAGCCCAGGGATGAGGTTCTTCCAAGATGGCTGGGAAGCCTAGGATCTCCAATGGCAGGCTCGTATGGCTTACTGTGTAAGACTGATCACATAGGTGGCTCTTCTTTGGACTCTCTCAAGCTTGTCCACATCCCTGTTAAAATGTGGTGCCCAGAACTGGATGCAACATTCTAGCTGTGGGCTCACCAGTGCTGAGCAGGGCAGAAGAATCATCTTGGCTTTGCTGGAGATGCATGCTAGAGTATTATTTGCCCATCTGGCTACAGCTGCTGGCTCATTTATACCGTGGTCTGTTATTACTCCAAGGTCCCTTTCTGTCATGGTGCTAGTCAGTTTGGTGCCACAAGCCTGTAAGTGTGTTGGGGGGTTGCTCGTCCTGATATGGAACACTTTACATTTCTCAACACTGAACTTCATCAGGTTCCAATCCACCCAGCTTGCTAGCCTGTCTAGGTCCACCTATATCCAATCTTCAAGCATGACCACACTCCCCCATATTTGGTGTTGTCTGTGAACTTGGCCAGGGAGCTCTTCACCCCCACAGCCAAATCATTAAGGAAGATGTTGAAAAGTACTGGACCAAGCACTGACCCCTGAGGGACACCTCTGTCCACTTCTCACCAGGACAACACAGAGCCATTCAATATTACTTGTCTGGGTTCTATCCTGCAGCCAGTTTTTCACCCACCTAACCGTCTTGGAGTTAAGCCCACAATCCTCCAATTTTCTCTTGTGGACATTTTGGGATACTAGATCAAAGGCCTTTTGGAAGTCTAGGTATACAATGTCAACCTGCTCTCTCATGTCCAGGTGGTAAGTCACCTGGTCATAGAAGATGAGGTTGGTCAGGCGAGACCTACCTGCAACAAAGCCATGCTGGCTGTCATTCAAAACCTTACTGTTTGCAAGTTTATCGCAAACAGACTCCTTAACTTTTCTGGGATGCTCCCTAGGATGGAAGTTTGGCCTGTAGTTATCCAGGTCCTCCCTCCTGCCATTATTGTGGATGGGCACAACACTGGCCTGCTTCCAGTTGTCAGGGACTTCTCCAGAGTGCCAAGAGTTGTGGAAGAGTTTTGCCAGGGGTCCTGCAATGACTTTGGCCAACTCTTTCAGCACTTGGATGAAGATCCTCCGGTCCTGCTGACTTGTATACATCTAATTTTATTAACTGGTCATACACCAATTCTATGGCAATAGTGGGAAGGCGATTATTCCTACTGTGCTCATCCTCTACTCTACCTGGCGTGGTTTTCCCCTTGGTCCAGTGACAGACCGAGGCAAAGTAATCATTCAGGAGTTCAGCTTTCTCCTAGGTACTGGTAACTAGCTCTCCTGAGTTGTTGAGCCATAGCCCCACACTCCATCATGGGAGGTTTTTAAAATCCAGCTAGACAAGGCTTTGCTTGAGATAATCTAATTGGGAATGGGCCTGCTTTGGGCAGGGGGATGAACTAGATAACCTCTTGAGGCCCTTTTCAACCTTAGAATCACAGAAAGTTAAGTGCTTCTTTTCAGGAGGAAGCTGCTTTGAAGATGATGAATGGAACATGTCTGAACATGCAGGATCTTCATTTCTTATTTCATACGTCCTTCTTAAGGACTAATCTCCCTGTCTATATCTTTTGGGTAGACTTCTGTACTACTTAGTCTCATAAAAATGCCTGAGTGAAAAATATAGTTGTTACTTCATGGAATTATTGTACTTTTAATGCAGCTGTGGTATAAAATAATGGCTGAAACTGGTTGATCTTCCTTTTACAGTTTCACTTTTAAAGCATCTTTAAGTGCATGAGCTATAGTGCAGCAACTGCATTGACTTCTTTTGTTCAGGGCCCCCAAATTTTGCTTTAATACAAGTATATATTTAAATATGCACATTCTTTTCTTTCCCACTTAGTAATGGCACCTGTATACATTACAGTTCCATCAGGAAGGCTTATAATCACCTCTGCATGAAATATTTAAAAAGGGAAAAACTTTAGATTAATGTTTATTTTTAGTAAAAGACAAAAAGACGATTCAAAAACTATAAACAGAACCTAAAACACTGATATGAAGCCCACTGAATGGAATTTTAAAGTGGAACTAAATATACTTTGGGGACCAGTTCTGTTGTGCTTAAGTTTATACAGATCTAAGTATCCATTAAAAAATTAAGTGTAATAGACTGTTGATCAAAAATAGATCATGCAAATAGATTATGCAAATTTTGGCTTTTGTTCAAATACTGAAATATCTATATCTGTCTAAAGCTTTGTAGATATCCATTTACAAAAAGTTACAAAACATACATTTTTTTCTATACAAAACAGGCAAAACAACAATTATACAATGAAAATATTCATTAGAAAGATTTCAGTTTCTTTTGGACAGGAAATGTTGCATTCAGCAGCATCCAACAGCACCAAGTTCAGCAAGTCCTTTAGATGCAATCACTTTTGGGTTTGTTGCAACACTTTTTGTTGTGTTGTATGTTTTATAAATTCCAATTAATCTATCTGCAATCTCGAACATATTATTTCGCAGAGAGATGATGATAAATTGTGCATTTTTTGTTTGCTCCTGAAATGGAAAACATTTGCGTTATTTTACATTATTTTAAGGTCCATACTCTTTTGTAGTGATATTATAGGAAATAAGTCTTATATTTACAACTGTACTTTAGAAAAGGATATCCTTCTAATAATTACAACTATTTAGCAATTTTTCAAGTGCTGACTGGCCAAAATTTCTATGGAGCTTGACAAAATTTGGACCTTGCAGGAAAGTAATCCCAATTCCATATGTACTTAAATACACTGGTCTTCTTTTGCCCATGTGAATAATTCCATTGAAGTTACTCTCATTTCCTCTTTCTTCTGATTCCATAAAGCTTATTTATCATTGAGGATAGCTGTACTGACTAGCAAGGCGGCAAGATGCTAAACTATCAGTTAGAACGGGTCAAACAGTGGTTCTCAACCTTCTTAGGACTTGTCTCACCTCAGAAAAATGTCAGCTCTTAGTTTTCATGCATTTTTTTTACTACAAAAAATGATAAAGCAATTCTATCATTGCACAGATCTCAACACAACAGTTCAGAATGTTTTTTAATGTTGTGGATTCCTATTTGAAATCTCTGGCTACGTCCATATGGAGTAGGGGCATGCGGTCGCCGCAGGGAAAAAAGCAGTGGTACAAATTTGTCCCACCTTTTTGCCCCAACACACACCCCTGCACGTGGGGTTAGTGCACAGAAAAACGCTCTGGGTCAGGTAGGGGAGACTGACTCTAGCACCTGGGTTGGCCCTAGCAGCCTTACCTGGGGTCTTGGGGCTCCAGCAGCAGTGATCTGAGCATGCAGAACCTAGCTGGCAGCTGGAGCACAGCTTTGGCCAGCCAGGCTCTGGCTTTAGGCTGCACATGCTGCTGCCATGTGTGCTGCCCCACTTTTTCTGGTGCAGTTTTTTTTGACACTAGAATCTCCCTGTGTCAAAAAACCCAGCATGCTGCTAATTAGCAGTGTGGCAAATGCCTGCATGCACATGCAATTTGCAGCACTGCAGACGGGTCTGTGGTGCCACAAACAGTACATGTGTGCTCGTCTGGATGTGCCCTCTGGGTTTATCTTGTGAATCATGTTGGTACACCTAACAGTGCTAACACTGCATGGCACCTTTGGTACCATGGTACCCTGGTTGTGAATCAGAGAATTGTATTTTCCTAGATAGGAGGGAAGTGGGGTGGAACAAGGGGTCTTCTGCTATTACAGAATAAATATGCAGTGCAAGGTGAATGACAATGAATAGAACTTAAGGTTATATATATTTTGCTACATCTGAAGAGTTAAAATATAGTTAGTGGTAGAATAGCAGGTTCTACCAGGAGTCCAGGAGACATGGGCCATGAACCTGATATAGCTATCTATGCAGGGTTGGTCCAGCTGGGGCCTGGTACAGCTGCGTGGGGCTTTGAAATTTGGTGGTGGGGAGCAATAACAGTGTTTGCAGACCTGCAGGAAGACCCACAGACCAGTTTGCAGGGTGCTATGGGTCAGATATGGTTGAGCCATGCTGCACTGGATGAACCACTACGAGTGACAGCTGGCAGTCCATGAAAACGCAGTGAGTGGTGCATGCTGATTGCACAAAAATGGAGAATTTAATGAAGTTAATCACAGAGAATATGGAGTTTGATTTGGTATGAAGTATTAGTGAAGTTGCTAAATTTTAATAATAATAAAACTAATTCAGCAAAAAGCTCTGTTATCCAGCATCCCCCGGGAATGGGGAATGCTGGTTAATCAAATGTGCACTGTGTGGTGCACTCCCTGGCATCAGTGTGCCAGGGGACAGGGAGGGGGGGCCCCACGTAGGCTTTTTTGCACCAGGCTATGGGCCAAAGAATTGTAGAACTTGGCTCTCAGTGGCCAAACTGGAAGTGGGACTTCCAGTTTCGCTTTTGCCGCATCCCTCAGATGCTGGTTAGTGGAGCTTTCCAGCTGATAAAGTGCTGGATAACACCTTTTGCTGTAATAATAAATGAAAACAAGTTTCCCTGTCTCATCCAATTTTCTACACAGATTAGGACTAACTTTTCAACTTCAGTGGAAATTAATTTTGTTACACAAAACAAAGCAGCATGCTGACATGCATGTTGGATGTAACCACAATTCCATGGTGGGATCCCTTTACTTTTAATCAAGCTGTGTGTGATCTTTTAATTAACTTTAAAAATATAATTATAGTGGAATTATCCATTTCTTATCCATGTGTTCACTATCTTGGTTTTAAAGCTCTTCCAGTATGTTTGTTAAATTTCAGAGAACCACATTTTCCACTTCTGAATTATAACTAGAATAATTAATTACATGTGTTTTTTTGTTATAAATCTTTAAGTGTGATTGATTATCTTGATTAATAAGAATTTAAGATAAAGCCTCAGAAAAGGTAGTTGCAAGAAATCAGATTAAAAAAAGAAATCAGAGGGTGAATCTAGGGCATTCCTTGTAGTTTAAAAGGGAAGCTCAGATTAATGTAACAAAATGAAAACATGAATATTTCCTCTTCATCCTTAAAATAGTGGAATGACACAGTGGAACTCTTTTCTTTCTTTCCTGCCCATGGCAGGGGGTCAGACTTGATGATCTGCTCAGGCCCCTTCCGACTCTACCAACTATGAAACTCCAGACTCCATGACAGCATCCTGTTAGTCTAAGAGGCCAGGATTGGTGGAAGACTAACTGCACGTATGGAATTTTTGGTAAGTGAACGTCTAAAAATTGCACAGGAAACTTAAGATCTTCCTTAAGACCTTTCTTAAGAATCTAGCAAACCCAAACCCTTTAAGTTAGAAGTTGTATTTCTCCAAAGGGCTCAGCATTCAACAGCTCAAGAACAGGGGACACTAAAAAGAGAACCCCCTTTTCAACATCTGTCTTATTTAATTAGTGCTAAATCGAACTCTCAGAGTTTGCAAATTCTGAAAATTTTCATAAATACTTGAGCCTACACTGAAAATCTGTTAAACTTGGTACCGTAACCATAACTGTAAGAGATCAATTCTGGGAGATAAGTTATTTTGCTAACTGCTGTTATCTAGTTCTACTAGAGAAGTACTTACATATATGTAAAATGCTACAATGGACACATTTTTGAAGTCGAGGGCTGCATCTATTTCATCCATGAAATAAAGTGGAGTTGGCTTGTAGTGATGGAGAGCAAAAACCAAGGCCAGGGAACTAAGGGTTTTCTCTCCTCCTGATAAGTTAAATATCTTCTTCCAACTCTTCTTTGGTGGTCGAACACTGAAAAAGATGGGAGAATTTGTAACTTCTGAATTTACTCTAATCAATAGTTATTAAAATGAAAATATTTTATTAGTTAATGTGTAAAATCTCCATGCCTCAAGAGATCATATTCAAATTATTGTAAGATAGATCCCCCGATACGAATCTCAATCTTTACAATTTTTATATGAATGCATTGTAATAAGATGGTTATACAGCTACAGTCATTTGTGCCCCACAGAACAGAATCCATAGCATTACCCTTGTGTTGTTCAACACCAGGGTTGCGTCCACAACACATTTAGACTAGTGCATATCAGCCTTTTACATCAGCATAACCAAGGAGTGGACAAAAGACGTGCAGCTATACACTACTGCAACTTACTTGCATGTGGTGCAGAATTATACTGGGAGAAATGGGAGTAAAACCCATGTGTAAAGGCTGTGTGCTTGGGCCTGTTCCAAGGTAGTCATTTGTTATAGGCATATAGGGTGTTGCCTGCTCCCCACCACAGGAAGGGGATGGCAAACAGCTACCTTTGAACAACTGGTTGTCCATCTGCTTTGTATAAAAGTAATGTAAATTACCCTGGTGTAAATGTATTGTATGTCCAGCAGTCCCCAGCCTCACACAATGCGGTGGACTGACTTACGGAAGGAAAAGATATGTTATGAAGTTAGTCACTTTGTTCCCTTTATCCTGCAAATGGTGGAAAATCAGACAGGTTGTTTATGGTCTGAATTTTCATCTCTCGTGGTGCTAACCCAATGTATTTTTACAATTTTTTTTCTTGACCAAACATCTCTCCAAGCAAGTGTAAGCCTATTCATTTAGTTACAGTAAAATTCAACATTAGTTCAATTTTAATTTTGAAACAGTGCAGTAAAATACCTCTCTTGCTATTCATACCATTACTAGCTAGAAAGAAAAGATCACCTGGTTCAAAAGAGATTTTCATTAATTTTTAAACATATAAATTATTATTAAGAAAGAATACCATGATTATAAATGACTTTTGCATGACCAAATGTTTGACCAACCTAAAAACAATTCCTTCTGAGAAAGGATCCAAACTGTCTACAAGCTCTAGTTCAGCATCTCCTCCTAAAGTAAGCATTTGGTAATTCTCCTTTAGTTTATTTGTTATTATATTAAATCCAGCCATAAACTCATTAAGTCTTTGTTTTCTAAGCTCTTCATAAGCTTGTCTAAAGTTGTCTCTCTCATTGGTAATTTCATCCAGCTCTGCCACGCGTTTCAAGTACAGTTCTTCCTAGAGAGAAAATAAAACCCACAAATAAAGTGGTCTGTAAAATTCAGTAGTTCTCAACCTTCTTACACTTGAGGCCCCCTTCCAAAACTTTTCAAAATGTAACAGCATCTCAGTAAAAAAAAGCTAATATACATAAACTTTTTATAGACGTGTACACAATTAATGTTAAATGATTAGATGATTATATTCATTCACCCCACTGCTACCAATACTGCACTTTTCATTTCAGCTCTGATGTACCTCCTGAAAACAGAGGTTCACAGAGCAGTTTCATGCCCCGCCCCCTGGTAGTTGCAGTAGAACTGCCCTGTATGCCCATCTTGGCTTTTTGACAGGAGGATCAAATCCTGGAAGTGGTAAATGATGCAAGCTTGTGTAAATATAGCAGTACATCCCAGCATGTCAGGTAGGGCTAGGGTAGGTAGAAACATAGGGAAGAGAGTACTATGGCAGGGGACATGTAATGAGGGAATACCAGGATAGATGCAAGTGTCAGACTACTCTTTGGTTGATCCAAATCAGCAGCGCTTCTATACATGCACTTTTTGCTTTCAAGTAGCAGAATGTGAGTTACAACCTCAACAGATGCTGTTGGCCAAAAATGATGATGTCTATGCTGCAGAGGGGCTGGCTGGGCACAAGGGCGCTTCAGTGTGGGGCAAGCTGGCAGGTAGAGCACCCTCGTGCCCTAGCGGGCCCCATCAGTGTCTACACGTGCATGGCTGTGCACTAAAAAATTCTGCTGCAGGATAATACTTGTATTGACAAGTACTAACCCAAGGCAGAGTTTATTCGGTTACTGTGCCCTAGTAGGGGTGCACATATACACACTGAGATGTTTACTGTGGAGCTAATTAGGCAGCTTCGTAGTAAATGTTTTGTACAGACGTACCCTTTGACAGATTAAGGAACAGAAAATGAAGTCAAGCTGCTACAAGGTGAATGAAAACAATGTAAAAAGCCTTACCTTCTCATTATATTCTGCAATGGCACCAAGATTTGGTTTCATCTCATGACACTGGGCCTCTAAAAGGGCTATTTGATTAATTATAATATCTGGATCTTTAATTGCTTCAAGCTCCTCTTGATTTAGAACAGGAAGTTCTTCAACTGGTTCTGCTTGTACATGGTGCAGTGATATTTTTGATATCTAAAAATCAATTTGTACAGTTACCCAACATGCTTATATTTGCCACCACTAGTTATCAAATGAACCCTGAAAAGTAGCTTTTACTACCAAATTTTACATTAATTAAAAAATATAATCAAGTCCTTCACTCAGTATGCATTTATAGTCACCCAATTTTAAATAAAAATCTGCCCCACCTCAATCTTAAGGCCTGGTCCCAGTTCAGTTTACCTTCTTATGGAAAACATCTGAAAAAGCAGGCAGGCTTGTGCTTTGTCCACCACCCTTCCAACATGTGATGAAAGCTAGAAGACTACATATGTTGCTCTTAAATTCTTCTCAAAACATTCATACAGAATTCTGAGACAGTGTCTTTGGGCCTCATGGGTAGCCATAATGAGTAAATGTGCACTCCGTTGGTGTTGATCAGATCATTCAGCATTTGGGCAACTATCTTTAGGGCTGCGTGCTTTCAGTAACCGAGGGCATAAGAACTTATTGTGCTTCAACTCATAAGGAGTGTTTGTATATCCACTAGAGGTGTGCAAAACAGGCTGTATTTGATTCCAATTCAGCCTGAACTGGGAAGTGATTAAAATCGTTGATTTGGATCACTGTCCCCGATTTTGATTTGGCTGAATCCAAATCTGAAGATTTGATGCTGATTTGGAGAATCAACAATCCAGCCATGGACACAGCTTTAAATGTTTTTTCTACATACCATGAGGTACCAGGTATGGTTTGTGTGGCCCCCCCCCCCCCCACTCCTGTGGGACACTCCATCCGCCCCAGCATCTCAGTATTCAAGAGCCACCTTCAGGTATGTAGAAAAAACATTTAAGGCTGTGTTTATGTCTGAATCGTCAAATCTTTCCAAATTGATTCAGAGAGATTAAAGGGTCTTCTGATTTGATTTGGAGATTCAGCCACCGAATCTGGCTAAATCTCTACCGAATGAAATCAGGGACTGAAGCTTCGCACAGCCCTAATGTCCACCCTTATCTGGACAAAGCGAAAGATATATTAGAGAACTTATTTCATTGAGGGGTAAGCTGCTCCACCTAAACTCTCATTATGGGCTAAGAGTAGGGGCAGAAACTGTTACTGCATGGATGCTGATGCATAAACCCCTGCCTGCTGCTAATTGCAGGTTTACACACCCTGGAAATTGCTGAACTGGAAGGACAGGAAAACATGTAAATGTGAGTAGACTGACTTTCCACTCGCTCTCATCCATAGCCCTGTGACTGGCGTTGAGTGAGATGATGCAAGCCACAGCTTCATAACACAACAATCTGCAAGCACACAAACTATAATGGATTGGAGTACCTATCCTATATTTTAGTCATTAACAAATTATTTTAAACCAAACATTTCTTACCTCCTTTTGCCAATATTTTATCTTTGATTGATGCTCAGCAACATGACTGTCTATTTGTTCAATTTTAAGCCTTATACTAAGGGCCTCTTTCTGAAGAACATGTTCATCCTCTTGAATTGACTTCATTGTGTGAAGTAGATTACGATGCTGCTCCTGAACCTCTGGTAATGACTCCTAAGCAGAGACACCAAAATATTTAAAAAGCTGAAATTCAAACTTGTTTGGGAAAAGCTTGCACTTATAGTACTGCAATTAAAAATATATATAGTTTCTAGAGTTACAAATGAATGCCATTTAAGATGAATATACAACAAAGAATCATTTTTGCTTAGTGTTTGTATTTAACTTTCTGAATCTAAATGATAGCACTCCATACAATTTACAACTATGTTAGAAATCTTTGTTTCTATTAGCAGAGCTGAGTTATATACATGCTGCACAGGTATGCTTTGGAATAAAGGCAGGTGCAAGGAAGGCTTCCAAGAACCTTCACACATCAGGCTGCCTGGTACTTCTTCCATGATCCTTGACTATTGTCCAGCTAAGGTAGGGTTGCAGTAGGATGCTCACTAAGGTCTAACACTACATGACTTCCCTCTTCTTTCTGGAAGAGTCAAGATGACAAGACAGAAGCAGCATTACTCTTGGATATGAAAAAAAGAACAAATCCCAAATCTTTTTTAAAAGGGCCAAATCTGAAGCTTAAAAATTCTCAAAGTTATCTTTTTTATGGAACACTTCCAAAAGTCTAGCAAAACCAGAGGGTTTGCAAGGCTTCTAAGATGTCAAATGTTAACAAAATACTATTAAAGCTTAGGAAAGGCTGCTTGTCACAAAATGCTTTTAAGGGTATAGTTTCTTATAATTTTATAAGCAGAGCTCATGAATAACTCTTACAAACTCTGTTCTCTCCAAAGAGGTACACAGATATTACACATACTTCAGCTTGTTTGCAGTCGTTCATAACTTCAGTAGCTTTTTCTTCCAGTGTCGTCAGCATTTTTGTTAGATCATCTATTTCCTTCTCATTATCTCCAATTTCCTTCTCAGTGCAAAGAACAGACTCCTCAGATTTTTTCAGATTTCTGAATAAGTAGGTATTCAAGATATTTGTATATTCATGTAAGTACAACATGGATCTAGAAGAGCATAACTGGTCTTTTTTGCAAAGAAAATAAGCTATAATCTGATAATCAACAAATAAGTAATACAATCCCTTACTTAGAGATCTACTTAAAGCACATGGAGGCAAAGTAAAAATCATGGCCTGCTTGCAGCACTCCCCCGTTAGCCCAGGCATCCCCGCCCTTTGTTGCCAATTGGCTAAGGGCTGCCCCTCATGTGGCTCAACCCCTTCACTGATTGGCTGAGAGGGGCGGGACCACCCAAAAAGCAGCCCCACTATTGGTCAATCAGCGGTGGAAGGAGGCGGCTGCCATCTTGGCTGCTTCCATTCGTGCCAGCAGCTACCATCCTGGGAGGCTGGGCATCTGCAGCAGCTGGCTCCCACTGGGAAGACAGCTTTTGTTTTTGGCAAGTTTCTTCCCCCCGGCAATTCCATAGAACATTGTGAGGAATGCCAGTTTTCATGGTGACTGTGGAAACTTAAATTTAAAAATTAAACCCATCTGCAATGCAACTGTGTTTTTGCATTCTACTTAATCATAAATTTATGCATCAGAATCTTAATTTAAGTTGAAAACCAGAAATTTGATTCTAAATGATACTAAAATGGTTGATATGTAGCCACTGGTAGCTTGCTTTAATGCCTACATTTTCTCAAGTGTCATATAAGCCTATTTATGAGTTAAGGCAATAATTTTTAATCTTATCTACCATAATAAATTTCATATTGTAAAATAGAAGCTGTATAAGCCCACCCCAGGTCATATCTAGTCATAAATAAAGGTGATGAAAAATGGTAATAAATTTGATAAATTATTAGTAAAGATATATGTCAATACAATGATCATGATCAAAACACTAATTACAATCTTAGATTCTTAAATTGGAGCACATAAATGTTTACTATACCTGTCTGCAGTCTTGATTGCCACCTGGGCTTTAGTAACAGCAGAAGTATACTTATCTATTTCCTTATTTATCTTATCAAGTTTGTCTTGCTGAGCTTTAAGTTTATGATTATTGATTTCAATTATGAGATTATGTAATCTTTTAACTTCACTTTCTACTTTACCAGCCTTTCCAGCAACACATTCATAATCTGTCAAAAAAAAGTTTGAGTGAAAGAAATGATCAGACAAAATAGCTACTTCTTAATTACAGTCTCCAAGCAAAATTTAATCATAGGACTTCTGAATGCTAAGAACATAAGTAGGTACCATACTGTCTGACCAATGATCCATCTAGCTCAGTATCCCATCTCCACACAGGAGTGTATGATTTAAAGGAAGTACACTGAAATGAGTATATCTAGAATGATTTATCCCCTGTTCATTTCCTCTCTGGCACGATGACGATCTTTTGGGTTAAGTGATTTTTCAGGAACTTAAAACAGCATGGAATAGGTACTTAATTAAAAAAGCCCAGGTGTCAAACCCTATTTTTAAGTCAACAAGCTTTTAAAAATGTTAACCTACTTCTACAAACTTTTAACTATTACTTTTAGAATTAGTAGTTAACTTTTGAAAGTGATAATTAGAACTCTCTTTTTCTAAAGGAAAAAAAAAAAAAGTTACTTTTGTAAGAGACCAGAGACAAGTTTTACATCTACATTAGATCAAACAAATTAACTTGGGCTGCTGACAGAAGTTCAGTTAAAGGCCTGATAAGGTAATATGCCTGATCCCAACAACAGCACCTCCTGCCATGCCATATGTGCACAGTAGGAAGTGCAACTGTCAGACTTGGGCTCAAATCCTAAGCATGCCTTATTGCCAGTACAGGGAGTCAGGGTGCCAGTGAGTTGATGGGCACTTCCGGTCCTGGGAATACACTGAAACCCTTCAAGACTGATTAGCTGACTTGCACTCCCAGCCCTGGTAACAAACTGAACATAAGAGCAGTGGTGTAAGGCACAATGGGAACCAGCCATAAAGTTACCATGCATTTTATGCAATAACGTTATGGTTTATTCCCTGTTATCGCACCAGTAATTGCATGAGTGTGCGGCTGGATTGCTTCTTAAGATGTGATTAACTATGTAATCACATTTTCAGTATAATGTCTGCCAGGCGCTTTAGAGATGGTCACTCTCTAAAAACAATCCCTTTAGAAATCCCTAAAGCAGGAACAGACTTCTTGAAGCAGCAAACTGCCTAGAACTCTTTTAATGAAGTTTTTTCCCTCTGCCCACAGGGGTTCATAATAATGAGGTAGCACTGTGTTTCAACCTATAAATTTTGGTTTAACATTGACATTATTATTTTTCATTATGTTCTTAGAGTAAACAGGGCTATACTAGAACACATGGGATTGATACAGTACCAATAGTAAAGAATGTAATAAATATTTTTTCCAATTTAGGTTTAAATAGATATTCTGACTCTTGACATTGCTTACTTTGCAGAAAGCTCTTGTTTGAATTGCTGCAGTGTGTAGTGTCAACTGCAAAGTGTCACGCAATAAGCAAACTAGAGTAGTGCTAAACCAAAATCAAAATCGATACTCCAACAAAAGTGTCTCTGTCCCATTAATAAACCCCAGAATTATTAATAAATATAAATGAAAACAAAAAATGTTGGTTAAGCAAAATTACATTTCCTTAGGACCCCCTTTGCAGTAAAGTCATTAAGATGACTCATCCAATACAGATTTATTAATATTCAAAAAGCAAGTTTTAGCCTAAATGAAAGATGAACCTGGACTACTGACAATAATGAGAAAAGGACCATCTAAAAACATATCCCCTTGGAATATAAGGCGGCCCTTCATTAGAAAAAAATATATACCCAAACTGATCAAGCTGTAATACCCCAATTCGTGATTGATAATGAATGTCACCGTAAGTTTCATCTCTAACCAAATATCCCTAATCCAAAAGAGCAAAAATGCCGCCCAACCCCAAAACCACTATCACATACCTTTTTTGAAGGCATTAAGATTTTTTTCCAGGTCGTTCTGTTTGTTTTTGTCAGGAGCAGCAGCAATTACATTATCCTCAAGTTCCTTAAGTTGGTCTTTTAAGAGAACTTCTTGTTCTGATAAACTCTACAGAACAGAAGATTCTGTTAGGATACTAAACTTCTCATATTATGAAGTGTAAGGGGCTATTACACTTAAGAGTATGTTGGGGAAGCAAATTTCTATCATTCCCATGGAGAGGCCATGCAGCTCAGTAATAAAGTAAAGTAATACATTTGCTTACCTGTATGCTGGCTGTATACTTTTCTAAAGTGCTTCTCATTTCTTGAACACTTTGACGCAACTTTCTTATAGCATCTTCAAGCTCTACTTTCTCTTCCTGGTAGCACACTGCTTTTTTTGAATCATTTTGCAGCTGCAATTCCATTTTATTCACCTACACAAACATTAAATTTAAATATCAGTTCATATCGCACCATACTTTTAAATCACACTTTACAACAGAACAAGGCTTGTTTCGTACTCCAAAACAGCTAATAATTTCTGAAACAAAAAAGGACCTGAAGAGACACTTACAATATCAATTCAAGGAAGAAAGAACAAGATAAGTTGCATTTACTTTAAAGTAAAGAGGTTTAAGTGGATTTAATTAAATCTGATAAATAGATGATCTTTATTTGCACATGATCTTAGTCCCACTTTATTCTGGTTTATCCTAAGTTTGATCAGGAACAGATTTAAACTAAGTCAAAGAAAGCAATCAATCATGCAGAGGTATAACTGAAAAAAAAATAATGCAAATAAAACAGTGCATTTTAAGTAGAAGTTTTTTAACCTAAGGACTTTTTTTTCTAACTAAAGAAATAGGAAATGTAGAGACAAAGGCAAAAGTTTGAGGAAGAGACAGCATAATAAAATGGAATCAATAAAGGAAAATAATGATAAAGGATTCTGAAAAAGTAGGTGTAGAGGTTTGGTTGTAAGATGCACATAGATAACATTTCTACCACAACGTTTATGGTAAAAATGTAGTTAGAGATTTTGTGAATATGTGTTTCAATCCCAACCTCTATCCTTGTTTTCTGCTATTTAGGATTCCAAACTATTAAGAGATCTGAGGAACAGTTGAAACTGCTCTGCCTTTACAACCTTTGCTGTGAAGGCTCTCAGCACAAGGACAAAATGGCATATGCCAAAAGAGGAAGCCACATAGACTCAAAAGAATTGAAGTTAGTATATGTTTCTCTCTTTTTTTCTTGAACATCAACATAGGTCTTCATGTGACTGATAAACAGTGTCTTGTCTGAAAGAGAATCCTGGCTGCCCCTAAATAATTATTTACCATTTTGGTATTTGATATGGTAGCAGATCAAGGACACAAGATTTAGTACAAGGGAGTTAACTCCACTTAGCTACCTAACAAAATTCAAATAGAAGGTCCACGCTATACTCTAGTAGTAGACTCAGCTTTAATATTTAGAGTTATAATAAGACTGATATACACTGGAAAATGTATTTTGATATTCCCTGGGAGGAAAACCTTGAAACCAAGATGCTCCAGGGACAGCAATAAAAGGGTAATAACCTGAAAGGATTCATTTAGCAACATAACAGAACTCTTGAAATCCCTGAAGCGGTGTGAAATTTTTTTCCTAGGAGGAATGAGGTTTTCAAATAAAACATAAATTTGGATCTTTCAAACAAGTCTGACAACTTTGGGAATTAACTTGGGATGAGGTCTTAACATCATCTCATTTGTCAACTGTTGTGTAAGGAGTGAGTTTGTAGTAGTTATGGTGATGCAAGGCTGTCAAGAACAAAATGGTGAAGTACATTCAAGGAAGCAGGGTCCTATAAGGTATGAAAGTACACTATGAGATGCTACATTACAGGGTGGGTATTTTTGCTAATGTGTTAGTATAGGCACATCTTAAAAACCTCACTATCATGGGGTGATGAACTGAATGCAACTGCAGTGACATACATCATTCTTGGTAAATTGGACTTCAATGCAATTGAATGAAAATAGATTGTAGTTTTTTTGTAGATTTTTAAGGGGCCTCCAGTAGGTCAAACTATTTTGAGTGGCCCAAATAAAAGTCTTTCATTTAGAGGAGTAAATTTTCTTTAGGAAAAACTTTCTACTTTGTACTAGGATCCCTTGTACTTATAAGGAGTCTTTCAGGGTAGCACTCCACCAGTCATCATTTACACTGTCACATTTTATGACTGGAAGAAGTTTGGCTGAAGTACCTGACCTCCTGGTTCTAATATCAAACATGGTACTGTCTGGGAAACATATGAGAGCCTTAATAACCAGTAAGATTTGTTGGAAAGAATTGGCTCAATTAATATGGGGCTATAAAGATTAGAATATCTGTATTCTGCTTTGATTCTGCATATTACTTTTGGAATTAAGGGTCCATCGCAAGTGCATATATATGAGAACTTTATTCTATCATATGGAAAAGGAATCTTGCAGTTTCCCAGGCTGGTGCCTCTCTTGGAACAAAAGTTTTATTTTATAATGGTTACATGTTGATAATGAGATTTCTCAATGGTGAAATATTAGTTTGATGGATGCCTTCAGATATCATTCCTGGTTGGCAATGGACTGTCTATTCAGGAAGTATGTTAGACTACTAATGATTTGTGAAAGTAAGGATCTTAGGCTAAGAAACTTGACAGGATAAAGTTAAGGAGCCATAGGGAAAGAGGTTTTCTAAGTAGACATGTCAGAGAATTCAAGAACCTTGCAAAAATAGGATGATGCTTGAAGAACCTGAGGGTAAAGAAACGAAGCGTGTCCATTAAAAGGGGAGATGGGGTGTGCTAAACGTAACTATTATGTCTACATGATCCTGAAGCAATAGAAGAGAACTAAATCATGCTAACTTTGATCCTGGATGAAGCAATTTTGCTAAACTTCTATTTGTGTTCTTAGTTTGAGATAGAAAATTGTTATGTCTGTCTACACCCTGAGTCTCCTGTGAGTGATTGAGATCTACATTAATAGTACCAAGGCTTTGCTGGAGTAACTTTTATGTTCTGTGATTTATCTCCATGTAAGTTTCCAAAGTTCAGGGGTGAGAGGCATGGGTTGTATGTATACACATGCACCCAGATGAAGATAATGGGCCAACCTAAAGAAAAAGGGCTAGATCTGCAGGCTACAGTGTACAGAACTCTCAGTACTAGACTCTCTAATTCTAAATGAGTTAGCTTGTGGAGTCAAGTGAAGCACAGTCCCAGTAGCTATATTTGAGTATGGATGAAGGGAATGAAACAGGAGGTTGAGCAGACAGACTGGAGAATACTGGAGAACCTGGGCTATGATAGCAAATGCTCACAAGCGTCTCCAAGGCCTATCCATGATTCTATTTCTTTTCTCCCCCTGCTTAAGCTAAAATCTAGCTTGCACTGGCAACAACTGAAGCTTGGAGGAGGAATTCCTTTTATCTGTTCAAGTGTTTCAATTCTAGGAATTGACACATTTATTTTAGACTACCCCTGTCTGGTCAGGAAGACTACCTTCGGTCAGAAAGAGATGTTAAGTGCTGAAAAATAGCAAGAACGATCTAAAATTGAAATGAAAGGGATTTTCATTTTTAAGAAAATGCCGGTTATTTTACTTCAAGAAAAACATTGTACACGTGTTTTAAAGAGTAGAGCCAAATTTTTCCATCCACCAAAAAAATCTTGTAGGGACTTTTAAAAAAATTTTTGTAAAGTTCCCATCTTGGCTGCTCAGCTGACAGCTCTGCTCAGCAACAGTTCAATATTTTCAGTCCTTTCCTTGTTTTAGTTCTTTCCTTTAGTCAGCTCTTTATATATCCAGTATGGAGACAACATTCTGGGTCTAAGAAATATCAACCTATTCTAAGGCAGAGGATGTTACACATACAAATGTACATTAAAATCATTACAACCCATATTAGTTGTGTAAGAACAGAATAAAAGATAACAAAATGCTTTATAAATGTTAGTGTACACTACAGAGCAATCAGTGCAATTTGAAATATTTCAGTATCAGCTCTATCTATTGAACTCAGTGTTTTCCAGAGGTTGTATGTTACCAGAGATGTTACTTACCAATGTTGATTTGCTTCTGCATAGTGTTTACATATGAACCATCAAAATCAGAAAAAATAAATATAGTAAATAAATTTCACAAGAAATACTATTTCTACTTATATTAGAACTAACCTCCTCTTCTGAAATTTCAACCATGACTGAGGATCCCATTCTCCCCTTCAGTACTTTACCTCCACCACCAGTCATTGTTCCTAAAATGAAATGGGTAAAGATATTAGAATGATAAATTGATTTGATACCCCCTTAAAAAAATCACAAACAAAGACTTTTAGTTTTAAATTTTTAAATACCTGACTGTTCTATGATTTGTCCTTGCAAAGTTACTACTCTCCATCTTTTATTTTTTTGAAATGCTACTCTGGTGGCCTGTTCCAAGTTGTTGGCTACTAAAGTGTTACGTAATGCAAAATAAAAGGCTGGAAGAATCTTCTCATCTTTTACTTCTACTAAGTCAAATAGACGAGGAATATTTTCAGGAGTCTGGATTTTACTCATATGTTGTGTCCATTCCGACATCTATATGGAAAATAAAAATTTACAGTACATTAAAACACTAATTTTTCAGTTTAAAATAAATAAGATGCCTTTGAATGTATTTTTCCAGTAGTTTTCTGGCATTATACAGCTGCTGCAATGATCCTGACAGTGCAAATGGGCAATAACTGATATTAAAGGAGTGCTCTTATTTTCAGAATAAAAATGTCCAAGAAATAACTACATAAGTACTAATATTTGGGTTAAACTGTGAACAAATTCAGCGTCAAGTTATTTGTATAAGTAAACAAAAATATTTATTGTACATCACAGTGAAGATTTTTTTCCAGATAGAAGTCACTAAGGAGGGTAAATTTTGTGAAACAGATTCTCTATGCTGTTGAAAGTCCTAAAGCTCTGATATCCAATAGAAAAAAAAAAATCTAGCTTTACTCAACCTATGGGTTATGATGGTGGTATTAAGTACATTCTGTAACACAAGAAGAGTCAGTAGTATGACTTATCTCTAGAATACTAATACTTACTTTGTCCAAGGCTATAAATGTAGCAACTCCAATCCCTTGCCTTTTCAAGAAATTCACGCATTCCTGAGCTGTATCTATTGTATCAACAACAATGTAGTCTAAGGCACCACAAGATGATGAGATAGAAATATCATACTTCTCATCAATAGCTCCCAAGTCTCCCTAGTAATTGACAAAGGATAAAAACATTTTGATCAGCATGGTAATTGACAATGATATATTACCATCTTTTTGTTTTAATAAAAAAGACAAAAGAAATTTATTAATGCAACCCAACGTTCATAAATGTCTGGATGAGTGGTAACTGAATGATTCTTGCATTAAAAGCAATAAATATTATCAAATTAAAATACCTACACAAATTCACTTTACCATGCTACATTTCAATTTCTCTGTCTATAAAATGAAGCTTTATGATACAGGCCCTTCTTTGTAAAGCACAATAAAATTTACAAATAAAAAGATCTATAACATCTTTATATTATTAAATCGGCTCTATCATTCATTTTCTGTGGCCTTGAAAATTATTTCACTCACAGTTACTTAACCTCTGCCCCACCTTTCCCATTTCTGAAATGCACATAAATGTTTTTTATTTGGGGGAAGGAGTTGTGAGAATTCTCTCTCTATAGTAGTTTAAATATAGCATTATACATGTGCTAATAGTAAATTTGTTACCCAACTTTTTACCCTGCATTTGACTACTGTGAAATGGTATATTCAACTCCAGTTACCAGGTATGTTTCCAGTTTTAGCCCATTTTTTGCAGTACTCTCTATTTTGGTTTGAAGGGTTGCACTAGTGGTCCTGCCCACTAATTTCAGTCCTGCCTTTTAGATGATACCCTTTTGGAACTGTCCAACTTCTCTGAGAAAAGTGTTCAGTCAAATTTTGTTTTATAATCACCAACATAATAGTATACAGTTACAATGTACTATTTGAGCACTGTTTCCCTTCCCCCAATTCTGTAATACCAGTCTGAGCGGCTAGTTTTCATAATTCTGAACCTTTATCACTCAGAAAACTGTTCTTAGCAAAGCTCTGTGTTCTATAACGCAAGTAGGGCCTGGTTTAAATCACAATTTTGCATTTTTTGTGGGAAAAAAAATAAATAAAAAAAATCACAAAATTAAGCGATTTTCATGAAAAATGTTGATTTGCAACACAATGCCACAATATGGACTTTTGCTGGGAGTTCCTCAGCAAGCAGCCATATCATGGCATTTTGCTGCAACAAGATGGCTGCTACAGGCTGGGGAAAGCATTCCCCAGGCAGCAGCAAAAGCCTAGCAGCCCAGAGTGGGGAAAACTGGGACTGGGGTGGGGGGTGTGAGTGAGGCAAGAACACATGCACACAGGAGCAAACAGCCCTGGCACTACCCAGTGCCAGGGTCATATGGCATGGCAGCTTCCAGGCACCCCCAACCCCTAGTTTTCCTGCCTGGGGGAGCAAACAGTGCATCCCCTACCAATCCCCAAGCTCTCTCCTCCCCCTGTCCCTTTTGCAATCTCTTCCCTGTGAGCTTTTCAGCAGTGATCAGAGGCCTAAGGAACAAGACCTCTGCTGCTGCAATTAAACCTGTCCCTAAGCCTGTCCCTCAGGCACTTAGGGGATGTGGAGGACGCGCCATGATCTGGGTGGAAAACAAGGGTCCCCTGCCACCATCAGGCCACGATATCAGCGAGCTGGACCAGTAATTTAAGTCAGACCTCTAGACGCAAGTATCCTTTGCCTACTGAACCAGCTATAGCATCGCCCTTTGTTTTGATAGGTAGATAAGACAGAGATGCTTAATAGAAAATAGTAGAGGTGCACTGATACATCAGTCATATATTGGATCAGCACTGATAACAGGAAAATTAACATTATTGGCAATCAGCTTTTTTTGGCTGATAATGTCACCAATAAATGCTGTATGCACATGGCCAGGAATGCAGCCTGGAAGCTTAAGAGAACAGTGTCTTGCCAGTAGTAAGTTTATGGGGGAGGAAGGGGCATGGGGGGGGCAAGATTGAGGCCCCAACAGAGAGGAAGGGAGTGGGGCTGAGGCAGGGGCTGCTCAGCCAGGGTGATGAATGAATGTGACGCCGGGGCTGGGAGCAGAGACAGAGCTGCACGGGGGTGGGTGGGGGGTGTAGACATGGACACAGGATGGACGGACAAACAGGCAGCAGCTCCCTGCTGCTGAACCTACCTCCGAGGGAGGCATGGGGGGCACATACCCACCCAGATTTATGGTAGGGCGAGGACAGGCTGCCCACTGTGGGCTTCGGACCAGAGGTTATGCCAGCCTCTTCCTCTTTGGGGCAGGGAAGTGTTGGGAGTAGGGCAGGCCAGATGTGCAGGGCAGGTGGTGGCAGTGCTGGGAGGTGTGGCTACAGGGAATTTTAGGATGGCTATAGCCCCCCGAACTCCCCCAGTGCTGCCCCTGCTCGAGCACCAGGGTTCCCGAGGGAAAGGTAGCAGAGTGGAGTGCTCCAAGCAAGGTCAGTGCTAGGGACAGGCTATAGCCACCCCAAAATTCCCTGTAGCCCCAATGTAGCCACCCCTTCCAGCACTGTTACCATCCTCCTGGCACAGCTGAGTCTACCCCGTCCCTGCCCGCTCCAAGCACAGCCCATCCAGCCCCCTTGCTGGGAAGAGGCTGACACAGCCCCTAGCTCCAAGCCCACATTGGGCAGCCTGCCTCCATCCTGCACACAAATCTGGGGGAACATGCCCCTATGCCTCCCCTAGAGGAGTGCAGAGCAGTCGGGAGCATCCCCGCCCTGTACCAACTGCCTGCAGCTCTGTCCCACTCCCGGCCCCGGGGTCGCATTTATTGCCCTGGCTATGAAGCACCTGCTCCTGGCTCCACTCCCTCACTTACCATGGGGCTTTGATCTGCCCCCCAATGCTCCTTCCCCTCCAGAGACTTACTATCAGGAGGCTGGTGTCCAAGCTGCCGGGCTGCATTCCTGTAAATTGGCTATTGGATCGGCATCAGCCAATATGGCTGACTAACAACTGGCTATCGATATTGGGCAAGAAAATCTTTATCAGTACACACCTAGAAAACAGGCACAAAAACAGTTACTATGTAGTAGTCTTCTAGATCACACTACATTTAAAGAGAGATGTGATGCTCAACACACTGCATTTTAACAGTTTCCAGGTGTTTCTACCTAAGATATAGATATTACATGAGATTATCTGGGTCAAATCTGTTATTTTTTTCTTGTGATGTGAGAAAAGACCAGCAGCACACTCACCTAGGCATTCCTCCAACATGGAAGAGTCATGATGGCCAGAGGTAACCAAGACACTGACTGCACAGTGTTTACTGCACGGTTGTGATGCTGACTGCACAGTAGCCCAAGACCACTGCTCAGTAGTGTCTGATCATGTTTTCTGCCATGTGATGGTACTGTGCAGTAGTCATGGGCAACTGAGGTCAGCCTCTTGTGTAGGTGTGGCCACTGACTACGCTCACTGAATCTCAACAAGCCCCAATTTAAATCCTGTTAAGGCAGCAAGGGGATGTGACGAGGCTACAGTGATTCTAGCAATTCTAGGCTTATATATGTTCCCCAAGACAGCTTTTCTCAACCTGTGGGTCCAGACCCGCAAGTGGGTTGCAACAATATATGAAAGGACCATGAACAAACTTTAAAACTGGGTTTTCCTTTAAAAGGAGGAAAATGTGGGAAACCACAGCTTTTCCCTTGTAGGCTGGCAGAGTTCCTGCCTGTAAGGGGCTGGTTGAGACCCCCAGTGCCCTGCACACTGGAGGGCTGGGGCCTGGGTGCTGTGAGTAGCAGGTCAGCAGTGAGGGTTATTGGGTGGGGAATGGCCATTGATATTTACAAGTGGGTCCTGGTACAAAAAAGTTTGAGAACCACTGACAACTGGCTTTGGGCAAAGCAGCCCATAAATTGTTTTAATTTATGCTGGGCAAGTGCATATTGGTCCAGAAGCATCAACTAGTTGTAAACAGCTTCCTGACAGTTCCTCAGCCACCTGTCCTGAGTGGATTTTGGCACAAGAACAAACTGTGGCAATTCTAGATAAGTGTTTCTCAACCTGTGGGCTGCGACCCAAAAGTGGGTCACAAGAAAGTATGAAAGGGTCAAGAACAAACTTTAAAAATGGATTCTCCTTTAAAAGGAGAAAAACATGGAAAACCCGTGGCTTTTCCCTTGCAGCCTGTCAGAGTTCCAGCCTTCAAGGGGATGCTTGGGGGGTCCCCATGCTCCATACACTGGGGGGCACTGGGTTGAGATTGGCCAATGTTTACAAACAGGTCCTGATACCAAAAAGGTTCAGACCCACTTGACTCGATGACCTCCTGAGGTCTCTTCCAATCTTAATTTTCTGTGATTTGAAATTCTTAAAATTTACCAATCTCCCATATATTCCAGGAATTTTTCCAGATTTCTTCTGCTGAAGTAGAGCATCAAGGACTCTTCCTCTACTGCGACTGACTGCCAAAGAACTTTTTGCTTCTTCTACTTTTTGACGTTGAACCCGAACAAGATTTTTAATGTCCAACTCCTGTCTTCCAAGTTGTTCAAGCTTACATTCTTTCTAACGATGTAAACAAAGTCAACAAAAATATTTATTTCATAGTGTGAGAGGCAACATATTATTTGAAGTCTAGATATTCTTAAGACAATGACTTATCAAAATGAAGTGAAAAACAAGCACACAAACTTCTTTTGTGAGCTTTATACTTCGATATATCATAATACAGGAACCTAAGCATTTAGAATATTTTTTAAGTTGTCTAAGGGAGATGGACAACCAGGTCCTTAGAGAATGACAGCCTTATTCAGAATAAAAAGAAAAATAATATGTAATATACGGAATTACAAGTTGTAAAAATATTTGTATTATAACTTTCTCATTTTTAACTGTACAGTCCTTAAATTAATTCCCTTGCATAGATATTCCTATTACTTAATCTTAGCATTTTTTCAATTTCACCTACTTGCATAGTATTATACATCAATATACAGCTGTCCAATGTTGGGGCACCTACGGGCCACATTTATGGCTACAGCTGAAAAGTCTGATGATGGTGTCAGCAGAGGCAGAGAAAGTAAGACATTTTGGTTTCATCTGAGTTGCCAAGTCACTCATAGCTATGAAATGTGTCAGCACTAGTGGAAAGTTAAGATCTCTCTCTGCACTCTGCAGAGGCATTTTCCAGTACAGAAGATGTTGGTGATGTCCCTGAAGATGATTTAAGCACCCTCATACATCAAGAGATCAGTGGAGTCTGAGAGTGGGATCAGAGATCGATGCCACAGACTTGCTTCAGGTATGAATTTGGAACCTGGCCTCTTGCTCCTTTCTGACCCAGAAAGTAAGAGATTTATAAAGGGAGCATTTCCTAGTAATTAAAACTTGCAGGCAATATAGGAACTTGACAAGCCCATCTGTCATGGGTCTGAGGTTTTCACAAAGTGGTCATAGCTTTAAATACCAGAGGCTTGAGGAAAGTCATGATGATGGACAACAAAGAAAACCAAAAGGAAAAGATGTTAGGCAAACTCAGGTCTTGTCAGTCAGGATGCTGACTAATGCATCTTCTATGATGAGGCCCAGTCACACTAAGTAAAGTGAGAGAATACCCCAGAACTGTATGATGATAATCATCATCAATCATCATCATCATCATCATCATAAAACTATATTCAAATATCAAGGGTAAAACATAAAATTTGAAACCCTTTGCCTTTAGCTTCAAGAATTTCAGGTCAGAGTAGATCATGGCTGACAATTAGCACAATACTAGCCAAGCAATCAAGCGGAACGCTCAAGTGAAGGCAGAGGTGTGAAGCTACCAAATTGAACAGGTGATTAAATGGGTATAGAGATCTACCAATTAGGGATGGACCTACTCTTGTTTTTCAGAGTAGAACTACACTTCATGTGCAGTATGACTACATTAAAAGGAACAAAAAAAAGTTCCTGAATGAATGGTGAAACATGAAATATTAAAAAACTTATGGTCTAACCTCCTTTAACTCCAGTTCAGTTTGAGGTAATTTTGTGTCAAGCTCTTTGATAGTAGATATCCTTTGTTTTAGAGTTCCGGAAGTAGTCATTAGCACCTCTTTTGCTTTATTTAACTGAGAGACAGCAGTATTGTGGCGACTGAGGTAGATATCCAGTTCTGACTGAGCTACATCCATCTTTGAACGGGCTTCATTCACAGTTTTACTGAATTCCATAAGTTCTTTTTCTTTGAACTATAGAAATGGGTAAAATATTACACTCAAAATAATTACAATAATACACTCTTGGGATGACTGAACATGCAAATATATTTTAAATATATTTGAATTAGCAGACAGAGGAAGAAGAGCAGGGGTGATATTCTCATCTCCCAGATAGGAAGAGATACCATAGCAAAGTAAAGATGTGGTATGTTTCAATTAAATAAGGCAATTTGAGCATATGGATTTAGAAACAACCTTGTCATTTACTCAACTGGCAAAAAGAAGCTAGAAGCTCTTCCAGAACTAAGCAGAATTGAAGGAGCTGGATATGCAGGATCCAAAAAACAAGAATGTATCAATATTACAAAGCAAAGTCAGCTTCACACAGATTGTTTTAAGGCATGACAAGTTTTAAACAAAAATGACTACAGTAAATATCTTGTGTTTTGTATAAATTAGGAGTAAAAAGACTGAACAAAATCATCCAAAAAAATCTTAAAATATTTTCTGTGGGAAAATGTAGGTTTATTGATGTCTAAAATTTGTGGCAATGTATGAATTTTAAGGCTTTTGCTGATGGTAGAAAGTAAGGCAGTATCCATTGCTATAACACTTTTTTCTTTCTTCCTTTTTTTATTTTTAGTTTTAATATATAGGGGTGCACTGATACATTAGTCCCATATCTCGATTTGCACCAATATAAAGAAAATTTTCAGTATCGGCAATCGGCTTTTTTGGGCTGATGTAGCTGATAATGTTGCTGAAAAATGCTGCATGCAGCAGCAGCACAGCATACAG
Organism: Crocodylus porosus; assembly: GCF_001723895.1. Classification (NCBI taxonomy): domain Eukaryota; kingdom Metazoa; phylum Chordata; order Crocodylia; family Crocodylidae; genus Crocodylus; species Crocodylus porosus. The sequence continues at coordinate 7,514,805 of NW_017728910.1, read as the reverse complement.
GCGGCCAGAAGCGCAGCCCAGCAGTGTGGAGAGCAGCTGGGTCCAGCTGGTAAGTCTGTCATAACAGAAGTTGGGGGGGAGAGGGGGGGAAGCGTAGCATGCAGATTGAAGCCCCGGTAGTGAGGGAGTGAGCAGAACTGGGGCAGGCAGTACCAGCTGGGATGGGGTGTAGGATGGAGCCACAAGTGGCTTGTCCAGGAGGTGGGAGGCAGCAGCCCCTGCTGCTACACACACCCTGGGAGAGCATGGGGGGCTGTGTGCCCCCAGATCTGCGCACAGGGAGAGTACAGGCTGCTGCTGTGGGCTGGGCTCTTCCCGGCGGGGGCAGAGGAGTTGGGCTGGGCTGGGCTGTGTTTAGGGCAGGCAGTGGCAGCACCGGGAGAAAGAGCTATTGGGTGGGGGAACTACCATGAATTTTGGGGTGGCTGCAGCCTGCCCAGTGCCACTGCCTGAACTTCCCCCCAGGAAGAACCCAGTGCCATCCTCGCCCCAGCCTGCTCGCACATAGATCCAGGGGCACATGCCCCCCATGCCCTCCCAGAAAGGTCCCCCCACCCCCAGAAGAGCCACTTGCAGCTCTGTCCCGGCTGTGCAACCCAACTCCCTCCCCCACCACAGGGACCTTGGTCTGCTCCTCCTCCCACAAACAACCTTTCCCTTCCCCTTTGCTCCCTTCCCTGCAATAGACTTACCAGCCAGGCGCTGCTCTCCAAGCTTCCCAGCTGCATATCAGCATTCAGATTGGTATTGGCTAATATAGCTCATTAAAAATTGGCCATTGGTATCAGCCCAAACACTCTATTGGTGCACCCCTAAGTTTTTAGCTTATGCATCTGAAATATTACATTTAAATGTATATAACAGGTAACAAAATTCAATATTATAGAAAAGATTCAGTGATTCTGAACTGAAAATGTAACTTTTTGTTCCAATTTGAAATTAAAACAAATTCTAGGGGGGGAAAAAAAAACAACCAAACCCGGCTTTCCCACACTGAAAATTTCAATTTCCAATCAGCCCTATACTTTAAATTACTCAATTCTAACTATTTAACAGAATTTCCCCAAAATACTCGTCACTTTTATGTCTAGGTAAGTTAGTTCTAAAACATTAAATCAAATGCTAGGAACATAAATATTCCAAACCTCTTTTTCTTCCTGAAGACCTTGTGTTTCCAATTTAAGGCTATCCATAACCTCTTTTAATTTTTCCTCCTCTCTTTCCTTGTCCTTTTCAAGAACTTCTTTCTTAGATGTTGCTTCTCTGATTTCTGTCTTACTGTTGGCAGGAACATTTCTTAATTCCTCAACCTATGAAGGAAGAAAATTATCTTTTCCATTATCTGATAAAATATAATTTCTTGTCTTTGTTTTGTTGCTGTATGCTACATTAATAAGGGAAAACTGAAGAAATGTGAAAGTCCAAGCCATGATATGCTGAGCCAGTCTAACATTCAGCTGCATAGAACTGCAAAAAATTTCCTTGCTTCAGAAGGGAAGTACATATAGGAAGTATTCTAAGGAGAAGTTTTATTTACCAGCATTATTTAACTGAGTGCAAGAGATTCATTCCATCTAGTATACTGCTATTTTGTAAAGATCACTTATTTAGAGTTTAGACTGTTTGGCACAGCATTTCCTACAAGTAGCCTCACTCAGTTCCTGTCCAACAGGTCTAGCATTTTCCAAAACTGGGAATTCTGAATCGGAGCAATCAAATTAGACACATTCCCTGTCTCTTATCTGTCCCTTCTTGGGTTTAAGCCACAGTTTTAGACTGGTTATCTACTGGGGCAGCAGCACAGAGATATGCTGGGGTTGGTGAGCTGGAAGCTGTGCCTGTACTGCTGCTCTGCTCACCCTACCACTCCAGCTGGTGGGAAGTCACATCAGGCTGGATGTATGCAAGAAGTAGGTACAGGAAGAAAGACGACCAGACCAATATGTCGTTTAATAAAGATAATGCTAAATCCAGGCTTGCAGTGTTATAGGATGGCTATTTACACTGTAGTAACCAGGTTAAGGATGATTTAGTAGCGTGGAGTGTACTTCACGTACATACGAGATGTATGCCTCATTTGAGATGGGAGTCTCAACGGCAGTGTTGACATGTAATATAAAGGGTGAGTCTCTATACTGGAATTTACCATATTCCTTGAAAATTGTTACCCTATTATAGGGGTGTCAAACTCATGCTTGGTTCCCCTCCAATTCAGATCCCATTTTGATGAGGACTACGAAAAGTGTTGATGGAGGGCAGATATGGTCAATATGGATCCCACATCTCAATGAATCAGTTATTATTGAGTAAGCCTCAATTAAAAACTTGTACTATAGGAAACTGTAGACAGCACCCTATTCAGGCATTGAGAACAAATAATTTCAAGGCTGACTTACTACTTGTTTGAAGGATTACCCAGTTTGGCATTGAATCTGGCTGCCATGTGAAAGGCATAATGTTTAACAAAGCTGGTTGTTCCACACTGCTATCTTATGGGGTGTGTCTACATGTGCAATTAATGCTCAGGACGGCTACTGCACAGTAAAATAAGATGCAGTAAACTATGTCCAGGAACACATCTACAATTGAGCCCTGTCAGGCACAGGTTTGTGCCCAATGGAAGCAGCCTGGTCTAGGGCTGCTCCTACCCTGTTCTGTTCACCTGCACCTGCTAGGGGGAACTCCAGGATCCCCCAGGTGCCAGCCCAAGGGCTGGCAGGAAGCATGGGGGCCAGTTCTGATGTGCACCAGTCCAGGAAAGCTGTGCTGGCTGCAGGGGCAGCTGTCTCCCATGCCCATGGAGACAGGTCCTGATGTGGATGTGTCTGGGAGAGCTGTCTTGGCTGCCCAGGACTGTTGTATCCCAGCCATGTGCAGAACAGGTCACAACCTGCTCTCCACATGGGTGGGATGCAGCAGTTCTGGCTGCTGCCCCAGCCCTGATCTCCAGTACCAGAGCTGTTTCCTGACAGCTCTCCAAGTTATGATCTCCACCTGGTGGGGAGACAACTGCCCCTGCAGATGGCACAGATCCTCCTGAATGAGGGTTTAGCCAGGCAGTAGCGAGCCTCCCTGCTGCCTGGGCTGACCAGAGCAAATTGTACCAGGTTAACATCTACACATGCACTACTGCGCAGTAGCTAATGCACTGTTAGGCTAGTACCTGTATTAGCTGGTACTAGCCAACAACACATTAGCCTAATTTGCTGTGCAGCAAATCGTGTACACATGTTGACAGTGACAATTTACTACTCATTAGATTAATCTAATGTGCAGTAAAGCATCTTGTGTAGACACGCCCAAGAAGTGCTATATTGGGTCAGGCTAACGATTCATCTAGCCCAGTATCCATCTCCAACAGTGGCAGAAGCAGATGCGAGAGGGAGAACATTTAACTGGATAGATCTAGAATGATCTATCCTCTATCCATTACTCTCCCTGGCATGCACCATTATTGGTTTAGAAATGCCAGAAGAAACATCTCTAAACCATTCTATTCAACACCTATTAATAGATTTATCATCCATGAACTTGTCTAGTCTCTTTTTTGAATCTAGCTATGCTATTTGCTTCTACCACCTCCTGTGGCAATACATTTCTAAAGTTAACTACACGTTGCATAAAAATGTACTTTCCTCTTTTAATGTTAAACTCGTCTCCTGATTTTAGTGGTTGCCTCCTAGTTCTAGTATTTTGGGACTTAGTGAACTGTTCACTTTGTTTATACCCTTTGTGATTCTACAAACCTGTATCATAACCCCCCATAGCCTTCTACCTTACTCTGAAGCAAGATGAAGATGCTGCCTATGACCTGCCAGAATCCAGTGTGCCCCTTGATATACTGATGGAGAGGTTCACAACCTGATTGCAGGAGGAAATAATGGGCACGATCCACTTAGATTCTCTGTATTGAGATGGTTTGGCCTTTCAGTGTGCCAGATATGACTACAGAAAGGTGAGAAGAAAGTCTAAAGCCTATTATTGTTAAAGTAATAGAGAAAGGCTCCTGAAACATTTAAAGCACATGGTTTCTTTTCTCCCAGTATTGGACATGATTGTGGGAAGATGATCAACATGTTAAACTGATGCAGGTGCAACTCCAGGACCATATTAGAGATGTAGGGTGTGGATGGTAAGTGAAGTCTGGCAAAAAGGCATTATGTCTACATTGCAATGTGGCCTAATATACCCAAAACCAGTACACATTGTTATCCTTGGATTTACTCATATTAACTTTAATGTATCACCGATCATAGATAGTTCACAGAGAGTTCTAGATGGGAGACTAAAAAAAAAGTATATTATATAGTATATATAGAGCTGCTGCTGTCTCCTGAGATTTGCCTCTGGTCAGTTTTCTAGTTACAAAATAGTCATGAATAGCTGCTCTCCTAAAGTGTACTACCACTAAACGTAGGAAGATTTTGTGAAAAAGTTTTTCATGCCCTAGACAGTTTAAATATTAGAACTGTATACTGGTAACTGTTGGCTTATGCTGTGAATGAGGGCCCTGCTGTAGGTTTGATGGATAGCTATATGGAATTACACCTCTTAAAAACTAAAAGCCACAAATTGGTCTTGAATGTGAAGGAATGGGATAATTGAGAAAAGTGAACTGAAATGCCATGCTTGTTCAATTCCATTAAAATTTAGGAGAGAATAAAATGCTGTTTCTTTAATATAGGAAAATACTGAAATACTGGAATGAGGAGCATTTTCTGATGATTTCTGGCAGCACCTCTTCAATCACTTCTCAACAAAATGAAAATTGAGGGCATCTACTGTGTCCCAGTTCCAGTTGTAAACCCAGGAACGCTGGATTTTAAAAGGAAGAGGGACAGAGGGTGGCCTGTGGAATGCTCATAATAACACATCTTAAAGAACTCCAGTTAGTAAAAAAAAATGTAAGTAATTTCACGATCTTTGAGCAATACTCCATATGTACATTTTATTTCTGGTGACTCCTATCAGTATATTTTTGGATGACCAAAGGAAATAGGTTAAATGTTACAGCAGTTTAGTTCCACTTACTGTGGTATAGACAAAATACTTCGTTCAACATGACTTGGTAAACTGGGATTATTTAAAAGCCAAGTATAATTGTTTAGTCTACCTATATCCTGAGATGGATACATTTCTTAGCAGAGCTGCCAGTGTAGTTTAACCTTTGTCAGAATGCTCTAATGACTGTAAGCAAGCGCATCTCATCACTCATGCACTCAGAAATCTACTTGGAAAGCCCTGGTATGAAAATTGTCCTTCCCTTATTTTCTGTACTATAGCCTAAGGTCCATGTCTTTTTTCAAAAAATTGCTGGGGCAACTCTTAAATTAAGGAGGTGCCTTTTTCCTGGGCATGGTATAGCTCAAACAGGGGAATCAGATTCTTTACAAGTGGGCCCTTGAAGAAATTTAAGGCATTGGGGTAGGTTATCTGATTGGTGCATGTTGTGCCAAAACTGATGCCAAGTACACCTGGTCTGAACTTAAGAACAGGTCATACAATGCACATCTCGTGGACTGCCCTGAGCACTAGTTAACTGATGTGCATGTGTAGGCCTGGTAGGCCACCTTTATGAATTCTGTCCCAGTAACGAGGTATCTATCACTTTGCTTCTGGATGATAAAAGACATATCAGAGGACATCTTACTGTAGATAGTGGCAGAATGTTTCCATCACTCAAAGGATTGGAGTATTAGTGAGTACATGAGCAAGAGCACACGGACGTCTTTTTTAGCATTTAAAATAATCAAATACCCTTTCAAGCAACCCTTGTGTTATAAAGCAGCTAAAGTTCTTCTGCAAGTGATCTTCAAAATGCAGAAATTCCTATTTAGAATAAATTACATACTTAAAACATATAGTAAGTTTCAAGTGACAAATACCTTTTCTTTATCCTTTTGAAGTTGCCTCTGAAGTTTTTTAGCTTTACTTTTGGCATGTTTTAATTTTTCCCTCACTTGAACATCTTGCAAATCCAACTGAGTGAATTTCTCTTTGTTTTCCTCTATAAACTTTGTGATTTTATTGAGCTTTCTAAAACAGTAAAAAAAGAAGGTAAGTTGGTCAATTCTGTTATTAAGATAACCATTTTTAGGAAAACTTGTTTTAAACAAAGTGTACTGCTATAATGCCTTGAATTTAAAGTGCTGCTATTCAGTTTGTTTTTTTTTTTTATATATAAAAAAAAACAGACAGCTTTTACTAATCCTCTGTGGGAACACAATGATCAAACAACAGGAACAGTTTCTTTTTCTGCACATTAAACAAATTCAGCAGCAGAGCTGTCCATAACAGATTTTTCTCCTCACCTTTTATTTTTTCCTGCTGAAATACAAGAATAGCAAACCAGGTTCACTGATGACCATTTAGCCTAATGCCCTAATCTAGTGGTGCTCAACTTTTTGGCCCCATGGAGCTGATGAGCAGGAGAAGGCCAGTCTGCAGACTGAATTGAGCCCCATGTGCCAGTACTGAGCCCTGGGGCCTGGCCCTACTGCCTCCCACCACAGCATGCTGAGATTGTTGGGTCTTGGGCCTGGCACCACCCTGCCCAGCCCTATCCACTAGGACTGGGTGCCCAATCCAGCATGCAGCGTCTGGGGCACTCCATGGACTTGGAAATCTGGCAGTGGGGGGGAGTGATACTACTGCTTTTCCACTGCTAGATTTCCAGACCCATGAAGAGCCCAGTAAGCCAGATAACACAGCACTGCGGGCCAGAAGTTGAGCACTCCTGCTCTAATCAGATTTAAAAAAACCCTCAGCTTTGGCTGCCCAACCAATTTATTATGTGGTCAGATCATTTTTTCCTTTTCTTTTAAAACTGGATATAGGAACATCATAATGAACCCCCCAAAATGTTGAACAGTTCATATATAGATAATTTATGCCTGTCTGAACATAAAAACAAATGCCAAACTACTGGCTAGTTACACTGGACAAACAGTTGACTGCTACGGCAAAAGATTCGGAGTTCCAAAACCTTTTCTTATGTGGTGGGAGTGGCCAGGTAGAGATGGGAAAGGGGATTTTGTCAACTATGAATATTACCTAGTGATGAAAATATCTTCCTAAAATATGTTCTAAGTCTTGATGTTAAGAGTTAAGCAGTGGAAGCAACAACATTTAACACTGCTGCCACTCATCCCTCCAACAGATTTTCAGCTCTATGGGTCCTATCTTTGAAACCTCTGCCCTAGTAGCAAAATGGAAAAAAGACAAAGTATATTCTGTTTCTTAATTGATTTTTTCCCCCTGATTTAATATCTAGGGTTAGAAGTTTATTCTGGTATTTTCTGTTAGCCAAACCACGCATTTGAATGCAGACTCCCCATTTTTACTTGTTTGCTGATATAACAAAGTGGAACTGTTATTCAGTCTGAGGCACTAGTCTTCAGGTGGCTTTGGAGGATTAAGAGAAATGCATATGGCTATAGAATGTCTGTTGCACTTCTTTTCCTACACAGAAAAAAGTTTCATTGTACTGACAGTCTTCCACAACACGTTCTTCTTTCTGAATATATCAACATTTGCTGAACACATGAGGCTGACAAAGAGCTCGCATCATATCACTCTGACTTTGCTAGCATAAAACTAACGGATTTGAATTCTTAGAGTAGAATTACACTTATTCATATAATCTGTTCTAAGGAACACAATCAGATCTGAAATATGGAAATGCAAAGGGAAAAATTTGATACTGCCCATTTGAGCTGCATTCAAACTAGAGAGATAAAGCCATTGCCAACAGGGGTGTGCACAAAACAGGCTGTATTCAATTCAGATTCAGCCTGAAATCAGGGAGTGATTTGATTCATTGATTCAGATCACTGTCCTAATTCGATTCAGCTGAATCCAAATCGGAAGATTCAACACTAATTTGGAGAACCAGCAATTTGCCATAGACAGAGCTTGAAGTGTTTTTTCTACATACCTCGAAGTACCAAGCGCAGATTGTGAATGCTGAGATGCTGGAGAGGATGGAGCATCCCATGGGAGTAGGGGGGCATGTGCTGAGCAGTGAACCCGGAAATAGACCAGAAGTACTAGAAGTACTTCCAGACTCCCCCAGACCCAGGAGACACAGTTGCCGAGCCAGGGGGAGTACAGGGGGGTGCAAGTGGACCTGGAAGTGCTTCTGGTCTACTTCTGGGTCTGCTGCTGAGTGCACTGAGGGCCTTTCCCGCGCTCACACAGGACGCTCCATCCGCCCCACCACTGCAGCATTCACAAGCTGCCTGCTACCTTGAGGTATGTAGAAAAAACATTTAAAGGTATGTCTAGGTCTGAATGATTGAATCTTTCCGAATCAAGTCGGAGGGTTCCAATTCAATTAAGAGAAATTACAGGGTCTCCTGATTTGATTCGGATTTGGAGATTCGACCACTGTATTGGGCTGAATCTCTGCCTAATTGAATCAGTGACCAAAGCTTCACACAGCCCTAATTGCCAATGCCTTGGACACTGCAACATTAGGGAATTTGTTCATATAATGTTCTCGTGAACCTAAGATAATGAACATGTCTCTCCTGCAGAAGAAAACAAAATCTGGAGGGAAAATTTCTTCATGACCCCAAAACTGGTAATTTGTCTGACCTTTACTGCATGAGCAAGAACCTCCAACCAGGCAGACAGGTTCCTATATACTGGTAAGACCATGACTGCATTCCACACAAACGCTTCTCTAGCTGTGACTAGTGCCTAATGCTAAACAGGAAGGTGAACCCTGAGAAATGCTAAAATGTGCAATGGGTGCATGAGGAATTATCCCTACAGGTGACCAGCAGAATCCCTAAATTTTGGGTTTACCAGACACTTTCTACATAGATAGTGGAGTTTTCTTTCAATCCCATCATGATCATAATACAATAATTATGTATCATGTGCAGTGATCACTGCTTCAGCAGCTGTTGATTACCCTTTTGTGAACCTGTCATGCTCATCTTGAAGCAATCCAGGTTCCTTGCCCCACTACCATACTTTTTAGTAAGACTATTTCAAAATATCACACTTCTGTTAGAAATCTTCCAACTGCAAGTCCAGAAAGTTGTTTGTGACTAGTGCATCCATTTGATCTTGCATTGATGTTGTGCTTTAATTTAAACACTTCTCCCTAATATTCACTCCACAAATATACTTATAAATAGTAATTAAATCCCCTTTTCAACCTTAGTTTGGCTAGATTAAATAAATCAAACTTTTAAGATTACCTCTCATTCTCTGTTTCCCTAAAATATACTACAGTATAACCTCATGAATCTAGCATGCTCAGGATCAACCACCTGCCGGAAATCTGAAAACTCCAGATTTTTGAAGCCAGAGTGGCGGCTGGTTCCAGAGCAGCAGCTGCATGTGCAGCGGTGATGTGGGTGGTGGATGGCAGCAGCAACTGCTGCGTGCAAGCTTCTCCCTCTGCTGCTCCAGGACTAGCTGCCGCTACTCACCAATCTAGTATAGTTTTAAAAAGTGCCAGATTTTTGAGAATTCCATATATTTGATATCTAGATTTATGAGGTTAGACTCTAGTAGAAAGACAGAAGAAATGCATGGAAATAACTTTACAGTTGTGATAAAATTATAGTAGAAATATGGAATTTAGTCTAAGATTAAGGAAACAGCTCCATATTAGTTATTTTATGCACGGGTCCAAGAACATTAAAAAAGCATAAAGTATAATGACAAACAGAAAAAAAATATGATTCATCTTAAAGGTCTGCATAAAACTGAAGAAAAGATCTGTGAAATAGAAAAGAACCCCAATGCTACAACTAATGGTCAATAATGCTCCAAGGAGTTTGGTAGCTAGGACCAACAGGACTCTCTATTCCTGACAAATCTTTGGAGTAAGAAAGTAAGAAGAAAAAATCCATGCCTTTTAAGCCAAAATCATAAAAAGCAATAAAAAAAAACATTGTCTAAAGAAATGCATTTTTTCATACTGTTAATTTACAGAAGTACTGTGCTATACAGGAAAACATAACTACATTGTTCCAGGACCAGGGTAGGAACCAGATTGTGACCTGCTGCGTATTGGGAGAATGGAGGTCACTGGGGAAAGAGGCCTACTCTTGGGGAAAACACAGCCTAATAGCAGCAGCTTTGCCTCCTTGCATAGGATGGAAATATTGAAATTCACTGTGGAAATTATGGAGGCTAAAAAGGCATGCCACAAAGTTGGCCTTATGAAGGAGCACTTAATGCTTTTCCAGTCCCTAAGAGAATGCCACATACTAATTTTTTCCATATAATTCCCATTAAACGTAACTGGACATATGAAAGCAGAGCAGGAGTGTTTATGACTTGTGTTGTTATTTGAGGGTGGAGAACAAAACACAATATGTACGTTAAAACAAAAACAACTCAGCAGCACTAAGCTTTATATTCACAAAAATGCAGATTGTGCTATTGTAACTTAAGATAATGGTAACACTTACTTTTCTATATCTTTTAAGGCTTTAGTCTTATCTTTCATTTCATCAGCAAGTTTACTACTCTTCTCATTAACATCTTTAGTCTCTTCCTGAATTTTTTGCTTTTGTGTTTCCATTTCATTTATCCGCTTCTGTAGATCATAGCTACAAGAAAGTGTTTTACATAATTGAGGATTACAAAGAAGCCACTTTTATGTCAAATTCATAAGATTTTCTTTTTTAAAAAATGATTTGGGAAGTTAAAAAAAAACAAAAAACAAACAACAAAACACCACCTTACAGCAAATCTTACAACAAAACCTCAGTGCAAAGATCTAGTCTTAATGCTGATCATCAGGGATCTGGGCTTTCTATTTCCCACAGAAAAAACCATGGATTTCCCAATTTTATCAGGGAAAAAACAGATTTTCCCTTTTAGCAGAGATACCTGCTGATTTCCCACTTTTGCAAAGAGCTCTGCAGGAGGGTAGACTGCCAGCATGCAAGAGCTGATTGCAAAAAGGTTGGGGGAAACCCCCAATCCTGCCCAGAGGGAGAGGGAGGAGGGCAGGGGCTGAGGCTCTCAGTCACCCAAGGCTTGGCTCAGGCTCACTGTTCTTCCTGGAGCCTGTGGGATAAGTGGGGCTTCCAGGGGGCTGGGGGATATGCCAGTAGGGCAGGGTGTTGGTGAGTGGCTGGGGGCTGAGGGAATGGGGAAGTACTGGGGGAACCCTACATGGAGTGCCTGCCTGAGTGCATGGACTCAGAGCAGTGCGATATTGGCCCTTCAGGGAAGCCACACATGGAGGCATGGAGCCTGCTCTGGCCGATACTGTGCCACTCTGGGTCCACATGCCGCCAGGCAGGCACTCCATGTGCGGCTTTCCCGAACACCTCCCTACTCCCTCAGGTCCCAGCCACCTTCCCGTGGGAGTGCATGGACTGGGAGCAGTGCACTATTGCCAGGCTGGGCTTGTCTGGGGGGCGGGGCTAGCTCCCAGCTGCAGCACGCACTCCCAGGGGCATGGGGACTCGTGGCCTCCAGATGTGTGGGGGACAGGGGCAGGGCAGGTACAAGCTGCAGGCTTATGCTCCCCGCCCTGCTGAACTCCTTCAGGGCCTCCACAGCACAGCATGTGCTATCTGGCATGGCAGTGCACAGTAGGGACACACAAAAAAGCCACCTGCCACTCAGAGCTTTGCGCTGCTGGCTGGGCAGGCATTCCTGCAGAAAGCTGACCAGGGGATGAGTGGGGAGGAGTTGGGGAAAGCTGCAGATGGAGTGCCTTCCCAGCTGGCAATACATGGACACAGAGCGGCATGGTATCAACCCAAGCAGGCTCCGTGCCTCCATATGCCACTTCCCTGAAGAGCCAATACAGTACCGCTCCGAATCCATGGACTACTGGCTGGGCAGGCACTCCATGCTGGGTTTTCCGCAACACCTCCCCCTTCTATCAGGCCTTGGCCAGCTTACTGCAGGAGTGCCTGCCTCCCCCAAGGTGCATGGACCCTTCAAGGAAGCCACACACAGCATACATCCACCCTGCCCCCACCCCCTCCACAGATTTGTGGGGAACAAGTCCTTCCTGCCACCTGGGAGTGTGCACTGCTGCCAGGGGCCAGCCCCACCCCTGCCTGAGCCTACAGTAGGCAGGCAGCAGTGGGGGAGCCAGTTCCATGTTCCTGCTGCAGCAGCTGCTGCCTTGTGTTGGGGGCAGGGAGCTGCAGACCAAGGTCCCTGGTCCCATAGCCCTGGCAGCCAGGGGGCAGGGGCTGGAGGGAGGGGGGTGTGTGTGTGTGTGTGTGTG
>NW_017728910.1:7492050-7502482 GCF_001723895.1 Crocodylus porosus | reverse complement strand
GGGCAGCCTTTAATTTTAATAATGGATTTGAGGTGGGGTTTTTTAAACCAGAGAATTTGCTATTTTTTAAAATCAGGAAAAGCCAGGATCCCTGCTGATCACTGTTTACAAAGCCTGTCAAATTTAAATGAAAGAAATCCACAGATCTCACAGTTCAGAAGTGACACTCTTAGATAATTTTATATCAATTTTCCCTTTATATCTGTCAGCTTATTTTAATATAAGAAAAGTAAAAGTTAAAAAAGCAGGAAGTACCTGGCACTATTAAAAATGTTACTGCACTAATATTAACCATTTAAAATAAAGAATATTTTTAATTTAATAGAACAAATTTTTTTAGAACAAACAGGAACAAAGATCTCAGTATATTACTGAGAGCATTCCTTTCCAACTGTCATCGATTAATGCAAAGTGACTGCTTCAGGAGACTCAAGCAAAGTGTTTACAATTATAAATATGGAAGCAAAGAGGTAAGTAATAATATGAATTGCAGAAACCACTGTTCAAAGCTGAGCAAGGAACTGTTACTTACATGTAGTACTGACAAATGTGATTCTTTTCCTTAAACATTTTGTTTTCCAAAGTAAGAAATTCAATGGCTTTGTTTCGCTCTCCTTCTAAGGCATCCTTTTCTTTCTCTACCATTTTAACTCTATTTAACTAGAAAAGATAAATATGTAATTTAAATTGTCTTACCTAATAGCAATTTTGGAAAACTAATGAATGCAATGAGAAAAACATAACACACTTCATATGGCAGTTTAGGGTTTGTTTGGTTTTTTTTATAAGGAAAAAAACCTGCCACAGACTTCTCAGGAATTAGGATTAAGAAATTTTTCAGGAAGGGATCTAGTCTATTATTCCAGGCCTTGGGGGGGTGGGCTCTACCAGACACACTGCAGGTCCATTGGTGTCACTCACTATGAGAAAGAGAAAGAGACAGGGGGGGGGGGGGGGGAAGAGAGACAGAGAGAGAGACAACACAGTCTGTATAGAATTATTATAACCAGGCAGCTGACTGAAAATAAATTCATGGCAGCCATTACTGGATTTCTGTCTTAGGTTGGACAGACCACATGGGGCTTTGGCCCCAAATAACCTGGAACAAGTTCCCCTCAGGGGTCCTCCTAAATAGCCTGCGTTACCTTGAAAAAGGTTTTAAATAGCATCCATTTCAATCTACCTCTCCCTTACATGTCTGTCATTGTTAGAGGATAACAGCACCTCACTATTGCAGAACAAAAATTATAGTAAAAGTTTCTTAGCTGTAAGGCAAAACAGTTGAATGGAATACTTTGAGGGACTATAAAGTGAAATAAAACAACTTTGCATTTAGACATGAATGTAGCTCAGTTTTGTAGGGTATTTTTTCCTCTGATGAATGCAGGTTCTCCAATCCACTCTAGATCCCAATTCCTGCTCATGTTTCATATTCCATACTCAATCCTCTTCATGTGCTTCATTGTTCCAGTATGGTGCTTCTTTTCCAAATTCCATAACAAAATGCCCCTGGGACCTCCTGCTTCTATATCTGGGATCTACCACCTGCTTTGCAATATGGGAAATGCAGGGAAGAAGAACCTGAAACTGATTTGCGGCCTCCATGCTGAAAAGCCCATTTCCTATTCTGCACTCAAAAAGTATTATCCAGTGTATGTTGATGCTGATCAGTGACATATGCAGCAAGTAAAATATTTCCATTTTAAGTTCAAGCAAGATATCCAAATCTTTGCCATTTGAAAGCCAACTTCAGTGTTAAGAGAACTACAGATGTCATTTGCCCATATATAAATAGTATGCACTGATGGGCTTACCTTAATAAAACTCACAATGTATATAGCTAATCAAATATTCTTTTCTTACTCCACTGACATCCTCCTCACTAAAAATTCTTCTTGCCTGTAGAAGTTTGTAGGGGATTTTTTTTCCAAAGACATTTTCATGTAAAAATTAGGGGGTTTTTTGCCAAAATTACAAAATTTGAAGTCTGACCACCTTCTGCTTCCTGATGAATTGAACAGTATATCTAAAAAGGTACAGGATGCAGACTGAATCTCAGTTACAAGGCTACTGTTTTCCTGTCAAAATGAAAGCACCATCAGTGCAAATACTGTACATTGGTATCAGCCCAGTAATGAGTCAATTATTCAAAAGCTTAAGAACGTTACCTCTGTTGGAAACAGTCGGTGAGCATCAAAACAAGGTTGTCATGTGTTCATAGAATCACAGACAATTCACGTTGGAAGGGACCTTAGGAGGTCATCCAGTCCAACCCCCATCTCAAATCAGGATCATTCCCAACTATAACATCCCAGCCAAGGCTTTGTGTAGCTGGGTCTTAAAAATCTTCAGGGATAGAGATTCCACAACCTGTCTGGGTAACCTGTTCCAGTGTTTTACTACCCTCCTAGTGAGAAAGTTTTTCCTAATATATAACCTAAACTTCCCTTAAAGCAACTTGAGATCATTACTCCTTGTTCTATCATCTGCCACCACTAGATTCATCCTCTTTGGAACTGCCCTTCAGGTGACTGAAGGCTGCTATTAAATCTCCTCCCAGTCTTTTCTGCCGACTAAATAAGCCGTTCGTTCAGCCTCTCCTCATAACTCATGTCTCCCAGCCCTCTCACAAGATTGGCCACAGGTGGACCTCTCCCAGTCGGCAGGATCAGCCGAAGAGGACCCCCCTCTCCTGTTCGGCTCAACTGATCACAAGGGGGGCACATCCCGCCCCGAGTAAGGCAGCACCAGTCACCCATGACAGAGACAAAATTCAGGTTGTGAGTGACAAAGCAAAGATGGGAGATAAGTGCTCTTCTACCTTGTTCTACTGGGGCAAGGTACAGGGAATATAATCTAATTCCCTTGTAGTAGAAGCTGGAGAAAGAGGTAGTTACAAGCAGGTCCCAAAAAAACATTTAAGCATGTGGCCACAACAAATTTCTCAGCAAAATGCTCAATTCTGTGGCATTGTGAAAAGATGCTAAATTTCACGACCACAGAAGTGAAGAATTTAGAGGGCTTTAATTAAAAAGGCGACATATACCTTTTACCTGATTTTTCAGACTTAAATCAATAAATACCTGGTTCATGTTCTGCTCATACTTTCAAGATCTTTGCGTGAACAAGGGCAAGAAACAGATTTGTTCTAAAAAACAGAAAGGTATGAAAAGACGACTGATTTTCCAGAAACCTGATCATAATCCCAGACTGGGATCCCTGTGGAAATTAATACTGTAAAAAAATGTTTCACATGCAGCTAGCTACATGTCAAAGTTGCTACTGAACTTTTATCTAGGCATTGGTAAATCTACAAGTGTGACCAAGGAATTAACTGGTCTGTCTTGTCCCACATGTATTGATGTCCTGCCCAGCATGATGGTTGAAAGGGACCTTGGGGTTGATCGATGGATTAACATGAGCTGCCAGTGCAACACTGTAGTCAGGGCTAATAGCATACTGGGATGCATTAGCCAATGTGTCACAAGCAGGGCCTAAGGAAGTGATACTTCCTCTCTACTCAGCATTAATGAAACCCCAGCTGGAGTACTGTGTCCAGTTCTGGGTGTCATGCTTCAAAAAAAAAAAGAAGTGAAGAATTTTAAAAGGGTCCAGAGAATGGGCACAAGAATGATTAAGGGCCTGGAGATCAAGCCTTATGAGGAAAGACTACAGGATCTGGAACTGTTCAGCCTGGGGAAGATTGAGGGGGGACTTGGTGACCATCTATAAATATGTAAGGGGAGAATATCAGGAGCTGGGAGAAACTGTTCACTAGGGTGCCCTCAGGAAGGACAAGTACTATTGGTCATAAAACTGTTAGAGGATGGTTTCAGGTTGGATGCAAGGAAGAATTTCTTTATGTTAAGTGTGTCCAGAATCTGGAATAGACTTCCCAAGGAGGTAGTACAGTCCCCAACGTTGAAAGTCTTCAAGAGGAAACTGGACATCAAATGATCCCAGCACCGTGCATCTCAACAGTATTCCTGCCCAGAGCAGGAAGGCTGGACTTGATCTTTCAAGGTCCCTTCCAGCTCTTAATTTCTATGATGATTGTATGTCACTAGCTTTCCCAATAGTTTCTGTTAAAATGCTGCACAACACAGAGTACAGCTTTGTAGGCAAAGGGCTTTGAAAATAGAGATGTGCTATCTGAAGTTTACTTAGAAGGTTCCAGGAAGGTGGGATAGCAGTACATCATGATCAAGTTTTAAATGCTCCAAAAAGATTCCAAGGTATAAATATGAACATATTTCCCTCGTCTGCAGATAGAAAATTATCTATTGGGACCAACTGTGCTGCCTAGTTATGAAGTACTTGCCAAGCACTGTTGAGTAATCCAAAATGCTGGTAACTTAAGAGGTAGTATCAGAAGCTTTTTATTTTCAAACTATTTATAAAGCCAGACAAAAGGAAAATTGGATAATAGGTGTCAGTTTAAAAGATCTTTCTTTAGTTTCAGGTAATTTCTTCAGTACCAGACCAACTTACAAATCTCTCTTAAAAGATGCCTTAAAGGCACTTGTGAAAATGAAATTCCTGGCATAGTCAAAAGATATCTTAATGTTTTCAAGTATTTTTCCAAATTAAGAGTTCCATCTCTTAATAATTGTTTTTCTTTGACTTGTATACAACAAACAAACAAAAAACTTTCCAAGACTCACCTTTTCCCCTCTCTGTTCATTTAATGTCTCAACCCTGTGACACAAAACTTGAATAGGCTCTTTCAACCGTCCTGATCCTATTAGATCTTCTAAATATTCGAGCATACCTTCATCGTGTTCAGTCTGGCCTTTTGGTTTCATCATTGCAATCTGTTCAACTTCTCCCTTTAAAAAAAATAAGAAAAAAGAGTGATCTAGATTTGACTAGTCTTATTTTCTTTCACTATTAAATTTACTAAATTTCCATAAAGCAATTGTATGCAAATAAAATAATGATCTTAAAGGCTCCAAACAAACCATGGAAAAATAAAAAATTATATTTCTATATTTCCAAACAGAAATTTAATAATCCAAAACAGCTAGTTACAACATTGAAATATCTAGCAGGAAGTTGTGACCAAATGAAATGAATGTGGTGCCTGATACAATCTACATCTGCCTTCCAAAGCTCATAGTCCGAATTAGAGTTCACTTCAGCACTATACAGATCCGCTACCATTTCTCCCCAGTCTACAAGAAAAAAAAAAAAAAAAGTAAAACCTGCACTCCAAGACATATGCCAAGTTCCCTTTTTGTTTGTTTGGTTTTTTAGTAAGCTTAATCATAAGTGAAATCCTATTAAAAATGTTAGTTTATGCAAAATCTCTCACAACCGCCTTCTTGATCATTTGGACTTATCTATTATCCAACTAGAACTTCACTGCAAATCTTGGGACCAAAAGTCCCATGAACCCCCCTCCTTCCCCATTGGAAGTCCCTCCCCTCTCCCCCAGAAGTACTCCTTGGAAGAGGGGGTGGTTGCAGAACCAACCCCCCCATCATACACTAAAAATCAAACATTTACTATAACATTTTAATTTTATTTCAAGAAATATTTTTGTCCTCATTTTTGTGTGTGCATGTGTGTGTGTGGTGTATATAAAGACAATTGCATAATAGCTCAAAATAACATCTTACTCGTGTGTGTGTGTGTGTGTGTGTGTGTGCGCGCGCGCGCACCCACACACGTACACGCATGCATGCGTGCTACTTCTCCTGGAAGTGAAACAAACGTCTGATTGAAAAGAGTTCCTCTCAGTAGGTGAAGGACAGCATGAGAAAAAAGCATAAAAGGTGCTCATGGGAAAATGCTGAGATAGAGGGTGGCCCATAGACTGATCAGAGAAAAAGCTTCCATTTAAACACTGAAGGGGGTGATAAGAGGCTGATAACAGATTAAGAATACCCTTGAAACTGAAGAAGAATAAACTTGCTTGATGTGACGAGAACCAGCACAAGAAAAAAAGTCACAGAAATGTATTAAGAACAATGTTTACAGAAAGCTGCTTCATGGATACAAGCAGGCAAGTCCACATTTGCCAGTCAGTGAATAGTGATGTTGTAGTAACAGAAATGAGATGACAGCCTGGACAAAAGTTAATCCCTAGGAATGGGTAAAGAAAAATCTTGTCTAGATGAGAGGTCCAAGCTACTGAGCAGTGGCTCCCAATCTTTTTAGAATTGAGAAACCTCTTGCTAGAGTCAAGGCACACCTCAGAAAAAAGCCAGCTTTAGCTATCATTCCTTTCACTACAGAAAAATAAAGCAATTTTTCTGTTCCAAAGAACTCAAAGACTACAACAGGTCAGAATGTTTTTGACACCATGGATTCCTATTTGAAATCTCCAGGTTTATCTTCTAAATCAGTGGTTCTCGAACATTTTTGTACCAGGACCCATTAATAAACATCAATGGCCAGTCCTGACCCAGTACCGCTGACTCCTGACCTGTTGTGCTTTTCTCCCAGGCCCCAGCAGCCCCTTGCAGGCTGGAAATCTGGAGGCCTTCAAGGGAAAAGCCACTTTTGGGTTGTGACCCATAGGTTGAGAAATACTGTTCTAAATCATGTGTAGGTGTTTGCACATCTAACAGTGCTAATACTGTATAGCACTGCACAGCACCCTTGTTGAAGATAAATGTACCATCAAGTTATGGGGGTAAGTTTAGATATACTAAGCTTCATTTGACAGCTAAACCTCCATGAAGAGATGAAAGAGACCTAGGCCAACATTTTGATATAAATACAATAGAGCTCTGGAATAAAGACAGCCAAGAGTTACTCAAATAGAAAGCATAGTTTAATTTGTTTAGAGATGAATACAAATATATATGGGATCCTATGACCCCCAGCTGACTTCCTGCCCTTTGGGCGGGGGGTTGGACTCAATGATCTTCTGAGGTCCCTTCCAGCCCTAATGTCTCTGAAATCTATAAAATGAAGAGATGAAAGAGCAGTAAACAGAGACCTGTGGAATCGTGACAGAAAGCTGAAGGGGTGAGGAAGAGGATACTTTGAGAGAGAAAATGAACAACTGACTAATGAAGACAAGAATAGCCACAGGAAAAAAGATAAGATTTTAATAAAAGGGCAAAGGTCAGTGTTAAAAGTGGCTGACAAGCATGACCAAACTAGAGTACCAGTCCTAAATTTATGCTAGAAAGAGGTTGTTCGGCACCATGGTAAGAGAGGTTTCATTACCACTTATTTAGTATGACACCTAGTGGCCCTACATATTCCTCTCTATAAAACATATTCAACCCCAGTACAAATGAGCAGGAGAGAAAGAAAATATTTAAGTCAAACCTTTATCTTGTATAATTTTACATATCTTGGTATACTTGTTTCATTGTCTGCATATCCTGTCACATTAAAGTAAAATACAGTAGGCAACTTTCTTACCTGAAACCTATAAAAACTGAGCACACATGAACTGCACATTCTTTTTTTGATCAAATATTGCAAAAATATCTTCTGTATTTTCTTCCAACTATTAATGTCTATGTACATTTATTTAGGAAAGGATACATAATTTCTTTTCTGTAATTTCTTAATCATGTGTTCTTATTCCTTAGTCATGATGAATATCAAAACAAATATAGTTATTTTCTGATAATTACAGTTGAACTGGGAATCCTCCTTGAGCTGACAACTACCCTTAGAGTAGAATTACAATGTTTGCAATCTTGCCTCCCTTAGCTTCTATAAATCTGTTCATTTTTGGTTCTCAGCTCTCTAATTATTCTTCAAGTTGATTTTCTTCATCCTCCCCTCTCAACTTTCTGTGGGAGTTTTTACAAGTGTTTCTTTGGTCCTCTCTACACTCCTCACAACGTTGGTTTATTTATACCCAAGAAACGATGCAATTACTTGGATTAAAATAAGACTTCCCTATAGCTTTGAGTGACACCATGTAGAAAATTGTCTTTAACTCTCTCTCTCACTGAAGACATTATACAGGCATTATGCACTGTAGAATCTCAAGATGGGCATTCCAAAGTTTGATTATGTACTTCCACATTTTCAACTCTGGCTAGATGCAAGGCATACAACTAGCCTGATTTTCAAGAGGTGGAAGAAATCTTCTCCTCAGAGGCTGTATGAAGTGTTATTTTAAATTAGAATATTATTATTAGTTTAATTTTTGTAATGCTATGCCAGGTTTCTAAAGCCGGAAAGCCTACTGTAGAGTCTTGAACATTTTCTTTTCATACGTTGTTAAAACAAACAAAACAACAGAAAAACCTAACAAATTGCTATTATAATTTTACTCCCTTTTGCCCTTGCTCAAATAGTCCTCAATACAGAAAGAAACTCAACACATTTAGGACTTTTAAAGTAAAACATCCAATTGTTTATAAATTAGTTATTTTAACATCTAATGGGTCAACCTCAAAAATGACAGAGGAGATCTGCATTTTATAGACTAACTAAATTAGAGATATATATAAGCATAAGCTTTTATGAGCTGGAGCTAACTTCATTACATGCCTTTCACAGCATCTGATAAAGGTATACTGTGAAAAAAATGTACCTAGGGACACTAATAGATTAGGTAAGGATGTTTTCTAAAATTAGTTTACTTTGTATTAAATAATACTTGATATGGTAAAATGTAACTATGGTGTGACCTTCCAAGAACTACTTAGAGCAGCTAATAAACCACATGCTTGATCTAGTCTATATCTTTAAAGATTATTTGGACACAGGACTAGCTAAAGTAAAACTAAGGAGGCAGCCCAGACAGAGGAAGGAAAGAAAGACAGGCTTGAACACATTTGATATAGTTCTTAAGTATGTCCTCTCTACTCCCACCCCTTTAAGTTAGTTACACTTTTTTCTTTCTTTCTTTTTTTAACGTGCCGGGTTATATTATTAAAAGGTTTCTTTCAGTAATCTGATCAGTTATTTGTTGAAAGTAACTAACTGAAAAATTTAAGTTGACAGTATTTTCTAACACCTACAGATTTAAAGTAAGTTAGGACCCATTTTTAAATTTCAAAATTATCCAACAAGAAACTGTTTCAGCAGTTTACCATACATAAACATATGTATGCACCTTTTATTAGGGGAATGAATATATAAGGAAGAGAATACAGTACACATACTATTCTGTTACAGTGATAACTTGGTATAAAGAAATATAAACCACATAACTATGTGCATTCATATATGGAATAATAATAATAATTTTGCAACTTAAAAAATGTCCTTGAATATTCCATAATTTTGCTCCAGAGATCAGAGAGTTTTTTTTCAAAAGTATGAAGTATCAAGCTATTCTGCTTGTGAGGATAATGATCAAAGTTGAAGTATACATAAAACTTATGAGAGGACATAAGAAAACAAATCTGTAAAACAGTCCACAGAAGAAAAAGTATATCCTTTGACCACTTGGAAAGTCTGCATGTAATAGTTAAAGCTTCTGCATACACCTTAGAATTCTATATACATTCAAATATTCAATAGATAGATCTATCAATCTTTGTCATGCTGCACTCTGCTTTGCATGTACAAATATGTGCTCTCTCTTGTTTCTATTTATCTTGGACTCAAATTTCTAAAATATGCCAATATAAGGGTAACAATGGAAGATCTTTTGCATTAGTGCTCCATCATCAAAATGTAACCCCTGTAAGGAACAGGTTAATTCCTACATAGACGCCACCAGTATTTTTGGAAAACTGTAAGACAATGAAATCACCTGGTAAAGGCTGTGATCAGCTGCTGGGGCTGATTAGGTCATCTGACAGAGTATGCTGGAAGGTTATAAACAGGCAGGAGCTATTTCACACTGGAGGTCATTTCTACCACCTCAAAATGTAGGGCCCCTGCAAGACCCTCTGGGCAATCTGGGGGTTGCGCCAGAGGAGAAAGCAGACCTCTTTAACCAATTCTTCACCTCTGTTTTCTTGGGCAGGGATCGGGACTTCTCCACCATGATGCAAGACGGACTCAAGGGGAACGTCTCCAGACCTCAGGTTGGGTAGGACAGGGTTAGAGAGCTTCTGGAGGGGCTAGACCTGTTCAAATTAGCGGGTCCAGATGCTCTCCACCCCAGGGTGTTGGAGCTAGCAGGGGTTATTGCAGGGCCCTTGGCATGGCTTTACGAGCACTCATGGTGCTCCGGTCAGGTGCAAGATGATTGGAAGGTAGCCAACGTGGTCCCCATCTTTAAAAAAGGGAGGAGGGAGGACCTGGGCAACTATAGGCCCATCAGTCTTACCTCAATCCTAGGGAAACTCTTTGAGAAGATCATCATGGAGCACATCTGCGATAGACCAGCTTCAGAAATGATGCTCAAGGGCAACCAGCATGGTTTCATTAGAGGCAGGTCATGTCAGACCAACCTGATTGCCTTTTATGAACAGGTCACAAAAGCCTCAGATGTAGGTGTTGCTGTGGATGTAGTCTTCCTGGACTTCAGCAAGGCCTCTGACACGGTCTCCCA
>NW_017728910.1:7471689-7491950 GCF_001723895.1 Crocodylus porosus | reverse complement strand
GTTAGGGCAGCTAGGATCTGGAACCAACTTCCAAGGGAAGTGGTGCTGGCTCCTACCCTGGGGGTCTTTAAGAGGAGGTTTGATGCCTACCTAGCTGGGATCATTTGAGCCCAGTTTTTTCTCCTGCCCTGGTAGGGGGTCAGACTTGAAGATCTACAAGGTCCCTTCCAACTCTACTTCTATGATTCTATGAAATTAAGGATATGCAGGAACCTGATGAGGCACGATAGTTGGGCTTTCCTGAACGAAGATGGAATCCCAAGACAAAGGTGAGCCACAGTGCAATGTACAGAAATTACTGTTGTTTGATAATTGGCACTGGAAAGACAGGTAGGTCAGGCAAGACCTCAGAAACTAACTGGTTCAGAGAGGCACAAGCTTTTTAAGGCAACAATGAAATGTCAGCATCTAATGAGGTAGGTTGCTGCCTACAAAAGCTCATGCCTCTCAATTAGCAGGTCTCTAAGGTGCCACCCTGCCTCCCTTTCACCTTTTAATTGTAAGTATATATTCACTGAAAATGTTTTGAAATCATGAGTTTTCAGACCAGTTCTAATCCAAGAACTTTACAAAGAAGTGGTCTCCTACAAATGGTATTAGCACTTTGAAGCATTATAGTAGCATCTTCAGCCTTAGCTGAAATAAAAAAATAGCCATATCCACGTACCTAAAAGTAACTGATTCCCTCCCCTCTATATCCTTTGAAGAGCAAGCTTTAACCTAGACTAGAAAATTTTATAGCTAGTGCGTATGTAACATTTGGACAGCCCTTTTCTTCCCTTGTTCAATCCCTCCCCTTTTAGCAGACTTACAGTAGTTATTGCACTTCATTTGCATTGTAATTAATCACATGGTTCAGCGCTTCTAGTTACCACCTGCAGAAGCTGGGAAAAAATCCCCCAACAACTAGCATACTAGCGGCCTATGGTAGTGCTCAGCATATGCCACTAGTATTATTTCACTGCTAATATCACTGAGGAAGTGCTCATGTGCTTGGCTTGAGCAGTTATCTTGCCCATAAGCACTGGGTTAAAATGATTTCCAGATAGGGAGTCAGGAAGAATTTCTACTCCACTGAAAAAAAACAAACAAAACAGTTCTTAAAACAAACAAACAAACAAACAAAAAAAACCCACACAAAAAACCAAAACCTTAGAAACAGCCTTTTTACCAGATATAATTCATTCCTAGGATTATCTGGGCACATGTCATTTCACTTCCTGTAATTGCAGGGGCCCAAGACACTGGTAGCAATTTGCCTCTCATATTCTCCCTTTGTTAAACTGTAGTTTTTGAGAATTTTATTCTTTTCCACTTGGCTTATTAGAGAATGTTGAGGGAAGATTATTTTGCAGTTATGAGGAGAAACATGGCAAGCAGTTGTTCCTGTCCATCCTTCATAGTGCAATAACCTCCATTACAGTCTCTAGAAACACATAGCATTGGACTAAATGACCCAAATGGTCTCTCTCACTCCCATGTTCCCTAAGGATACAGGTTTCCCTCACTTTATACGGGTTCTGTATGTGCGAATTCATTCTTATGCAGTGACCCTTCTTATATCAAAAATTCATTACATGCAAGGTAAATTCACTCTTATGCAAAATCGGTGTGGTGGAAGCCTGGTCAGCTGCTTCTGTGGGAGCATGCAGTTGTGGCAGTGACATGCACCAAAATATACCAACACGCACCAAAATCCACCTGTGTGGATCTGTGCTCCTCACTTGTCTGTGACTTGTTTCTGTAATTGTCATCCCCATTATGTGCTCTGTGCTTGTGTGTACTGTCTGCTGTTGGTGAGCACCAAAACTGTCTTGTAAAAATGGTTGAACTGGGTCTTAGAACGTATCACTATTAGTGAATTTGAGTTGTGCGCCATTTTCCAGAAATTCACGTACAGCATAAAGTGAGGGAAACCTGTATTAAAGGGTAATTTTATGAAATTGTGGGAATGTCAGTCACATACCCTGGCATTTCACACAATATAATTCAAATGATCTTTGTAGATCTCTTCTCTTGGAGTTTTTGCAGGAGGAGGTGGAACAGTAGTAGGTACATTTCATTGCCTTGGTGAAAATATCCAATATGTAGATATGGCATCTAGTTAGAAAAGTATATACTTGATCTGCAGATACATTAATGTTCTTGAGAATTAAGGTTCCTTGGATCATGCCAGAGATCATACTCAAGTCTCTAATCTCCAAGTAGAAATTCCTGTTGGGAGTATCCTTGATCTGTATAGCATAGATTCTTAGAAACATAGCTGTTGTGTTAACTGGAATGGAGTATATGCTGGAGAAAGGTGAGAGAGAGCAGGTTCCAAAAAATTACTGCCATGAAAGTCCTAGTCTGATTGGAGACAAAACTTTGGCTGAATAAAATTGAAGATTTAAGATCAAATCAGGATATTTTTTGAGGCAGAGCTCCAAATTCCTGACAGGATATTCCACAGAAAGTGTTGTCTAAAAGGAAACTGAGAGAAAACTATAAAAATGAATCACTGCCCTGAAAAGAGCTTGGTATGCATCTAATTCATTTCAGATAATTTTCCCTCTACATTTTCTAGGAAAAAGACAACTGGACAGTGCCACTGGTAAGGGAAGCAGAAGAAAAGAACTTATTCTACGAATCCTCCTTAGGTAAGTCTAAGAGACACCTAAATTTGTCAAAATGCTTTATATGCAATGATTTTAGATTTTTTGCCTGTCTCACTGGAAGATTAGATAGGAACACCAGATTGAATGACCCCTTACAAGATGTAGCACTCAACACATGAACCTGTTAAGTCTAGATTCCTCTTGTACTATATCTGCAAAGACTTTCTTTGACTATGGGGTAGCCAATTAAGGGATGCTGAAAAGGGCCCATGCTGGATGCTAAGTCTTGTGTTTAGCTAGATAAAAAGTTACCTTTAGGTAGTAATGGAGCAGCCCAGGTTCCAGATTGGGTATTCCTCAAAAACACAAATTTACCTCTTAATTAAAGAAAGTAAAAAACCATTCTTGTTCACATAGCCTTCAATCTGCTTTGCTTGGGTTGAAAAAAAGTCTGATGGGTCTAAAAATAATTCTAGATATAAATACAATTTTAATAGTACATGGGTAAATAGAATGGAATTCCCTGCCTGCAACTTTCAGTATCTTTAAACCACTTCAAAAAAGTGTGTGGGGGGTGCATTAAAATACTCTGGATCACTGATGAACTGTTGTACGATACAAAAATACCTCAAGATTCAGAGACAATTTATATTATTTTCTCTAGACTAGCAGTTTTAGTGGACTACTTGAATAATAACCTAGTACACTTACGGATTCCCACAAAAAGCTGGTAGATCGCGTATTTGCTCTTATCTGTGGAAGCTGCTAGGTGTTTTACAAACATTTACATTGCAAATAAGAACATCGACAGCTTACTAGTCCATGTAGTAAGTTGCTGTAACACTACAAAAATGCTGAATGTTGCAAAGTATGAGGAAATCTGGTACACTGTACTCTACATTTAAAAGGTTTAGTAAAATTCTTACTTTTAAAATCAACCACTCTGCCTCTCCCTTCCTCCACCTTTCAGCTTATTACTATCTTGACAAGATGCTTGACTCAAGCTTCCTTACTCTTTGCTATGAGAGTTAGATCTTATGGTCAAAGATGGCTATGTTCCATAAAGATCACCCATGAATGAATAATATCCAGAAGGCACCATCTTTATGTACTCGGTGCGACTTATGAGCTTGCCTGGGTACACGGGATTTAGTTCAAGGTATCCTCTCTCTCAAATACAGCCATAAAAATTTCAGTCTTTTAGCTCTAGCTAGCTTACTCAGCAGGTTCTGGGTACACGTGAAGAATTAAAGGAAGTGAGAGCAGAGATGTAGGTAGTATACAAGGCTTTGAAATGAAAGAAGAAATGAGAGTTTAATCTAGAAAGAAACAGGAAGCGGGCCTCTGGGACAACACACAGGAAATGTCTGAATAGACATCCAGAGCTTGGAAGGATTATTACTTTAGCTGCATTATTTTTGGAGAAAGTGAAGTAGGCCAGTCCAGATAAAACCAAAGCAGAGTATTTTCTGTCGTAGGGATAGTGATAATTGCAATTGATTTGGACCATCCCAAGTACACATATATGGCTTTGTACCATTTCCAAAAACAAGCTGTATTTTGCACGAAACACGGAGGAACCTCAAGGAACAAATTACACTAGTGGCTCCTAATTCACGTAGGCTGCAACTGGAAAAGTATGGGTACAATCCTAAACCATTTGAGGACTAGCTATGGAAGACGCTTTGTTCCCAGAAACATTTCAACGGTTTATGATCTTGCTTACTGTTTAAACTTGAGCCGTAAGTCTGTTCCTAGCTCAAGTTAGCTTTCTCCCTAGCTCTGGCAGAGCCCTAAGTCTGTAAGCTTAGAGAGTATAAGGGACTCCTTTACTTTCTGACAACTGCCAACCCATCAGCTTCTTACAGACTCCCAAATACCCTGACCAAATTTTGGTAGAAAAAGTGGGGATTCTCTACAAACCATGAACCACTGGTAGAAAGTTAAAGTCTCTTTAGCGATTTAGAATAATATATGTGAAATGTGTATTTGCCTATAGCAAACTAGGAGCAGTCTACAGAAAACTGTAATACTGAATACATCTAAATTTGAGTTGTTAACAAAGGTTTGCTAAATAAATTGAAAGTATTTTAAATAAAAGAAGCATGAAGGTAGAGGCTAAGAATACTGGTTTACTTAAGTCTTCCTCTATCAAGAGTTTGCAGCACACTGACTGTATGAGGTCAAATATTTTCTGTAAATTGAATGCATGATCACTTATGTACATATTCCTTCCAAACCAGTTTCTCTGCAAGTCTACTGGAGTGTTCTTTATGCAAGTAAGAGGCACATAAATTCCTGTTTCAACACGAAGTGTGCAGAAGTAGTACATTAGTGATCATGAACCAGGGAAGCAGTAGATCTGACATACCTCACAAGGAAAAAAGAAAATCTACTGTATGTGGGGTGGGGTTGCATAACTGTAGATAACTGGCTTAGAGTAGTTGTTATCAAGGGCTCACTATAAATCTAGTAATAAGTGGGATTTCCTTTAGTAGTTTGTTCTGGGTTCAGTACTGTTCAGTATTTTAATTTCACTCTCTAAATCATTAATGAAGTGTACACTTAGTTGGGTGGTGGGACAAGTAATGAATAAGATGGAAACGAGTCAAGTATGACCAAATTCAGTAAGAACAAAGATAGAATATACCACTTAGGAATTAAATACACATACCAAATAAGCAATCACTGACCAGGCTTCAGTACTGCTGAAAAACATTGAGGGTTACAGTCAATCACAAGCTGAACGAGCCAATGAAATACTGTGATGTATTAAATGTTGAATGCAAATCACTTGAGGCACCGTACAGCATGAAGATGTGGATAAACTGGACAAAGCCCAAAGGACAGCAACAAAAATTAGAAGACTATAAGACACGACTTCCAAAAGGTTGAGTGTGTAGAAAAAGACGATAAAATAAAATAAGAAATCCCACTTTTTTTTTTTAATTATTGAAAGTTGTGAAGGTTAGAGAGCCATGATTTAGACAGGGGTGACTGTCTGGAGCAAAGAGTTGATCTCGATCAGTGGTTTTCAAACTTCTTTGTACTAGGACCCATTTGTAACCATTGATGCCCAGTCCTGACCCAGTAAATAGTTTAAGTAGAAAACAGCCACCTGGCCCTGCTGGCACCCCTTACTTACAACCAACAGTCCATCCTTCCCCATCCCGCCCTGCTGGTGCCACTCACTCCCAATCTGCTGCCCCTGCCCCAGGCAGCAAATAGGGCTGTGCAAAATTTTGGCAGCCATTTCGTTTGGGAGGTGTTTTGGGCTATTTCAGCGCATGGAACACTCAATCCAAATTGAACCAGAAGGCTCTGAGACTGATCCAAAACGACTTGGAAGGCTCCAAAAACTAAGAAGAGGAAGGGGAAAGAGGGGGAAAAAGACTGCTCCGATACTGATGTCTAGTTCCCAGTTCAATTCCCCAGGTCTTTGATCATTTTTCCAGCTCTTCCCGGTGGATGCAGGCCCCCAGATCTGTGCATGGGGTTTCAGCAAGCTGGGGCCAGTGACAGCTGCTTGGCACAGCCCACGCCAAGTGCCAGGAAGACTGCAGTACTGCCACTGGCCCCAGCCTGCAGCGGCAGCCTGCTGAAGCCCCACGTGCAGATCTGAGGGCCTGGGGAAAGCAATCAGAAAGCTGGGAGAATCAAACTAGGAGCTACGGGAACGTTCAGATCTCTGGGGAATCAAATCCCCAGTCCCCCATTTGGTTCCCCAGCTCCCTGATTGCTTCCTCCAGCTCTTCCCCAGGGGGCATGGCCCCCAAATATGGGATGACAGCAGACTGCTGCTGCCAGCTGGTGATGGTGGCAGCTCTGGGCTATTTTTCCAGTCAGCAGCAGCAGCAGCAGCAGCCTGCTGAAACCCTGTACGCAGATCCAGGGGGCCACACCTCCCAGGAAAAGCTGGGGAAGTGATCAGAGCTGGGAGTTGAACTGGGAACTCCAGCTGACAGGTAGATCTGCCCCAACTCCCAGACAGCACACAGTGCCCTGCCAAGCCGCACTGCATCCACACAATGGGGCAGGTGCCAGGTGGGGAACGGAGGGGGAAGATTTCTGCTGTTCCATGCTGCAGGGGGCCTCTGCCACAAGTGCCCAGAGGCCCCACTAGTGCAGCTGGTGAGTGTGGGGGCTTTTTGTTTTGTTTTTTAAAGCTCTGCATTAACTGGCTGCAAAGCATGTGGATGACAGCAGGCTGCTGCTGCTGGCTAGGGCAGCCTGTTGTCATCCCACATGCAGATCTGGGGGCCATGCCCCCTAGGAGGGCTACAGGGTGGTGCCAGACTCCTTCCGGTGGGCATGGGCCCCCGATCTGCGTGCGGGATGACCACGTGCTGCCAATGCCAGCAAGTGATACTAGTTTTAACAGTTTGAGGTGCAGTTTCACAAAATTCCCTGCACCCATCTTTGAAACATGGCAGGCTTCATAGCATCAGAAGGGGGTACCATCCCTGCAATTTTCATCCAAATCAGGCAAGAAATGACAAAGTTAAAAGTATTTTGGCGATTCCCCATTATAGCCATGGCCAAAACACTGAAGAAACGCCAAAACAGCTTTGGCCAAATCAAAACAGGACGGTGATTTGAAATACCGAAACAAATCACTGTTCCTCCCAATCAGAAACCAAAACAAAACATAGCCACTTCGCACTGCCCTAGCAGTGAGGCTTGTTGCTGCTGCTTCCGGGACCCTCCCCCATCAGCAGCACAAGGAGTAATGGACAGCTCTACCACATGGCCCAGACACCACCCTGACCTCCTTTCCAGGGTAGAGCCATGGCCTGAGGGAGCAGCAGTGGTGGCCAAGCCATGACAGCAAGGTAGAACCACAGCCCACCACACAAGTGGCTGGCAGTGGGAGCAGGCAAGGGCAGTGCCATACCCTGCCCTTCCATTACTCCTCACACCGCTGGTGGCACAATTGTTGCTGGGACCTCTGTACCAAGTATCACTACCCTACTCTGCCCTCCCACATTGGGTCCTGGCTGCTGGACCACAGAGGTGGCTCCTGCCTGTGCCAGTCTGCAGCCGTATGCCTGCTGTGAGCACAAATACCTGGGAAGACATGTGCCCCACCATACCATCCTAACATGTTGCCTGTGCGCCCCCCCACCCCGGCTTTCCTCCATAGAGCTGCTCTCCATGCTACCCGGCTGCTATATCCATGTGTGCGCATGCACGTGCAGGTGGCACCCCCTGCCTGATTGCCTTCCTTCCACTTCACCCAGCCTCAAGCAGCCCCCTACAGGTTGGAACTCTGCCAGGGGAAACCTGCAATGTCCCACTTTTTCCTCTTTCCAAGGAGAATCTATTTTTAAAAAGTTTGTTCACAACCTTTTCATATTCTTGTGACCCACTTTTGGGTTGACTCGCAGGTTCAGATCTAGACGATACTTTGGGTCTCTTCTACCCTGCTTCCCCCCCCCCCCCCCCCATGTCTTCATTCATATTGACCTTAGCTTTAATTTAGCTTTTTCTCCCCATGTTTTCTGTATTCCTTAGTTGGTTAAAATTAAGCAGTTTTTAAAACCTGTAATTGTATATTTCCCAAGGATTCAAAGTGGTCTTACCCAGGTAAAATTTCTCCCTTCAAACAAAAGTACACAATTAAGGCTAAGAAAAATCCAGACATGAAGTTTAAAATGTATGCAAATGAGCAATTAAGTTATCTAAACCAGTACCACTCTGCCATGAAATGCTGTTGCAAAGAAATACAGTGAAATTTTGCCAGTCAGTTGTTGGGATAACTCACTACCATCATCTTATTAGTTGGTGCACTGAATCCCTAAAGTCCTACTGATTGGCACACAACGCACTTTGGACAGTCATCCATCAAAATGTAATTAGTCATTTCCAAATGTACACGTGTACACACACACTTGCCTACATACTAAATCACAACGGAATTTGTTCCTGATAATTAGTCAGCTTGAAAGGCATCTTCCACAGCACCTCTCAAGCCAGCTGATACTTGCAAAACTGATGCTCTTCAGGCAGAAGACACGGCAACAAAGCATAGGTGATCAAAATTTGGATACCAGGTGCACAACAAAAGCAACTATTTTACACCAAAATAATTGAACTCATATATCAATGCTTGGATTTTTTAATTTTTTTTTTTTTTAGGGGTGTGCATATAACTTTTTTCTTTTAAATCGTAAAATGTTAAAAATGATCATCTCCATCACATTTTATGGTGAGTTCTCATTGTAACTGACAATGCGTTGATTTTTTTTTTTTAATTCCTTTACGAAGGAAGTCTGACATACAAAGGGAAGTACCTACCCCTGTGCAAAGACTGAGGTTTTCATTGCTCTGGTAAGGCAAAAAATGTCTTTTTTTTCTTGCTTAGTCAAAAAAATAGTTGACTTTCAATGCTTACCTTATTATTTTTTAAATCTAGTGGGTTAGACTACAGGTAGAATACAGTGGCCTGTATACAGGTAAAGTCCCTACAATGTGCATCTATCTCCCTTTAGAATATCAAGCATAGCTACCGAGCCAAAGTTAGGATTACAAGTGACATGAATCTTGATAGCTCAAGGGATGAATTCATATAGACACTTTTTATCCACTAAAAGATGCATTACTGCTTGAATGTGTTATTTCATGCACTTGGTCTAAAGATTAGATTTCCAATATTCAGAACAGAGATATGTAAATTTCATCAATTTTTCAAAGTGTTTATATCACACAGATAGGCAGAATCAGATTAATATCTAAGCTATTATAATTTCTGAGAAACATTAAAATCTTAAATTAGTGCTACATACAGAATTTAGATTTGCAGCTAAAAAATGAAACAAAGTCTTTAGTTTTTTTCTAACAGCACTTTTCTAGGACATTCTCAAGGCTATGAAATTCTTCATTCCTGCATCCAATACTAGCCATCTGCAGAACTGTTACACTGGATGATGGCTCATATAACTTATTTCTTCCATTAGCACAAGTGGATTGGGACTGCAACTTCATCTGACACAGGTCAATGCATGTAGCCATCCTTGGTGCTTTATACCCATTTGGTTCCTTCTGCACTCAGTCCTACCCAAATTGTAACTTCCACTCACCTTGTCATCTTACTCCCCACTTCTAGTTTTCACTCCCAGTTGAGAGGAAAAAAAAATTGTCAGATCTTCAGAAACAGAACTTGAATTTTAAGTAAGGATATAACAGAAAAGAATGGTAGAATTAAATACAATTCATTCTAGATGTGTAAATACAGGACATGTTTGTTTTGTTTTGTTTAAACCAAATGAAGTTTTAATAGCAGCCAAAGTTGACCTTTATTGTCCTACTGCTCAGCTTAAAAAACATGTTCAATTCAGTTTCTCTCTCTTATCAGGAACCCTAATTCTACACAGTTTTCAGATACTGCCTATGCACATAAACAGCAAATGCTATCATACACCCTTCCACACACTGTAAAAGATTCTCAATATAACCTTTCATTGCTCTCAAGTTTAAACATTGACCACTCTTGGTGCTTTTTTCAGCCCCACCTTGTTGAAACCTCTGCTTGACCCTTTTTGTAGTCAAACCTTATTTTCTAGCCCACAATTTCACCCCATGCTTAATGGGAAAAATTTAATTGCTAACATAATCTTTATTCTTACCTCTAGATATTGGAAGGGGAAGAGCAGGTAGCAAGAGTGTGTTAGTTATAAGGGAAAATTAAATATACATCATAGCTGTCCACAGACAAGAACAATTAACATACATAACTGAACATGAAATAATTACAGAACATCTCTACATTGATGCACTTAAGAAGAAAATAGTAGTCAGGTTGTTATTTATACATTTGTCTAATTTTACAAGCTCTCAAAAACATCCTGTTCAGCTCCCTGTTAGATCTGTATTCAAAGAATTAAATTCATGTAACTTGGTTCATTTGTCTACATTGCATTCCAAACAATGTCTGCATGCAAAATATTCCAAAATAATTTAAGCAATAAAATCTGAAAAGTTTCAAGAAAACTCTTCTGATGACACTGAATACTGATGCTGAAAATATAAAGAATTCACTTTAAAATTATACACACTAAAATTTTTAAATTTGGCAATGCACAACTGATGTGTGTGAAACTTCACAAGTCAGAGGGTTTTCATTTCACACAGTTTTTTGAAAAGTGTTATCTGTCTTGGAAGTCTAGTGTAAGAAACCTCCTCTAATGGTATTAGATTTTCAGAAGAAAGCTGGAGAAGATGATCCCTAATTTTTTCCAGGTTCCCCTCCATAAGGAAAGAAAGCAAATCCCTTTAGTACAGCATTGCATTATGTGGCTATATTAGTTCTGTACTGGAGCTAGCACATGCAGAACTCAGGGGTTTTTGATATAGCACCACCTTATTTCATATAGGCATAAACTGGAAGTTGCTTTTGTACTCAAGATGTTACTTATAATCATTTTTATATGCATAAGAAACAAAACTGATTAATTACATTTCTTTACTGACTTTTTAAAAATTAGTTGTATACAATGTTCAAACTAGCCCTAAAAATTGGGGGGAAAAAACCTGCTTGTTAAATATGAACTGCTTCCTATTCATCACCCTCCAAATCTATTAAAATTATTTCACTTGTTATCTTACCACAGGAATCAAAATCCAAATATAGTTCAACTTGTCCTGGCAACACAAAATCTTGAATATCCATAAGACAAAAATATCTTTTGACACAGCACTGCCTTATTCCACATAGGCATAAGCTGTAAGTTGCTTCTGCACTTACTTGATGTTGTTACTTGTAAACATTTTTGTATTAAAAAAAAACAAAAAAACCCCCAAAAAACCTGTGGAACTGAGGAACTACATTTCCTTACTGCTATAGGCTAAAGCTTAGTACATTCATAATGCTGTCAAATCAGGTTAAGAAAACAATATGGTGACTTAAAAAAAAAAAAAAAAAAGAAAAAAAAAAGAGGATTTCATGAAAGTATTTTTAATTCCAAAGACTAGGTTGGCAATCTCCTAAGTAATCAGAATAAGACAGCACATAACCTTCAACTTACCTGAAAGAAAGGTTTAAAGGATAGTCAGTTCCTAACCTGACTTCTCAAAATTCTAGAGTCTGCTAAAATGCTTCTAATTTCTTACGAAAGTGAACTGGAAATATGGGATTAATGCATTACAATTTCTGTTATCCTATGATATGGTAAACTTGCTCTATGAACTGGATGGGTGGATTTCCCCCTCCATCCTTTAGAAGGAAAGTTAGTTACATAACCTTGACCTTCTTGGGAACAAACAGCAGAATCAGTCTCAGCAGGTGTTAAGATTTAACATTTTCTGGTGACATTCAAGAGGATCTGTCTGTCCTACATACCCCTGGGAAATCTATGATCTTTACATTTTTTCCCTAGAAGAGCTTTTCATTTACCATATATTCCCTCAGTTAAACCCAACAACTTTCTACCTGAAGTGAAGGGAGAAAGCGTCCCCTCTGAACTCAGCGCTACTACTATCTGGGGGAGTCAATGTGAAGCCACAGACTCATCTCCTCTATCAGTGTAGCATGTTAGTCAGAGCACTCAGGCACTTAACTCTATTTTTGCTGTACATAGCATTTTTTAGTTCTATAGTAGGGCAAAAATTGTACGTTTCTGTGCAAGCACAAAAATGATAAGTTACATTTTTCTACTAGTTTTGACTGGCCAATTAAAAAGACAACTGTCCAAGTACATGATTCCAAATAGCTAAAAGTTTGTAATTTAGTGTTGCTATAAACATGAAATGTGATTTACAATTTAAGATCAAGTGATATTTTTCCCCAATTAAATGTTGCTGGTTTTCAGTTGCAACTAACTGGTTTGAACAAAAGCAACTCTAAACTTTTGGAAGTTGAAGATGAGTCCACTTTTAAGCCGAATAATTTTATAAGAAAAACTTTAACAAAGTGGCACTGCATATTCTGTTTTTAAAACAAACTATTGTATGTTGCAATGCCATATCTCCCCTTACTCATCTGCTTAGTTATCAGCAACACCCAGAGCCAAAGGAGGAATGGGAGAAGAGGAAAAAAAAAAGGGGCAGAAACTAGTAGAGGTACTCCCTTTCATTTCATCAGATTAAAATGAAGGGATTTATACTCCTCTTAAAGTTTTATTTGTAAATCCAATGAAATACTACCATAGGCAAAACTTTCATTATTAGTTTTGCTTAGGAATTTTTTGGGGAAGGGAACATATTAGAAGAGGGAAAAGCTACCCATGTTAAAAATAACTGCTTGACAGGATTCCCTCTCAGATATTTCTTGACCCTCAATCATATAGCTGAAGTCTTTGTTCAATGTAGTATTAGTAGATTTAGACATTCAAGTTTTCAAAAGAAAAATCACTCGCATACAAAATAAACTCAACCAATTTACCTAGTATAGTTTTTGGTGGAAGGGAACAGAAAGCTTCTCTAACAAGAGTAACAGACCTAATGTATAATCAGTACTCAAAACATAAGTTCCCCAAAATCCAGTTAAACACTAAGCCATATGATTTCAGAACAGACCGCTGACCCACTAGTTAACAGTATTATATTTTATATTAGGTCATTATTTCTAAGCTTGTCTTAAGCAAGTATGCAAGATGGCTTAAATACTCTCCATACCACTTTCTTAAATTAAATGTTTCTTTAATATTAAATTCAGTCTACAGTGCTGTTTACACACACTAAAACCTCCAATGGTATTTCTGAGCTGGGAAGCCCAGGATGCTTCCCTTCTTTGGGCATCTCAAATGGTATATACAGACATCAGGCTCTATAACTTTGAACCTGAAAGTAGAGATAAAGGATATGAAAATAACAAATTGTATGAAAGATGAAAAATGCTGTGCCGTACATTCAGTTATTTAAGAACTGTGTAAAGTTGATTATGAACCAGGTTTGGTTTTTTCCAAAGAATACATATTTAAGAGCTTCATTTTCTGAAGTTATCAAACAAATGTAAATAATTGTGTACTTGATGTAAGGGTGAGTTGCCTCATTTTGTACATAGTAGTTAATTTCAATACATACATACTACTGAAGTAAATGTTCAGAAATTGAAACTATACAAGATTCATCTAATCATGTAAAAATATTTACATTAACTTAGTATTGATGCATTTTATCTAAAAGATAAACGAGCTGCTGAATCTCTGCCACGCTTAAGCAGCACAATAATATTGGGGTTTGCTTTAATACACCAATATTTACGTGCTGCTAGGGCGGAACAAGTATGGCAAATCTTCTGTTCATCCAGGTGACAGGAACACAACCTATTAATAAAACTTGGCAGAAGAATTATCTTCAACTGTGTCTTTTCCTTAAATTCCTAAAGCAGCAAATAATGATTAGCATCTTTACAAGATCATGCAAACCATGATGTGCTGCTAGAGTAATTTAAGGTCTCAAATGAAAGACTCAGGTAACCTAAATATATTTATTATATGGACTTAAAACATTGCCAAGTAAATATAGTCACAAACTTACCTGTAAAATTAAAAATCTATTATGGTCCAGGTCAATTCCATGACTTCGAAGTAGAATACCAACATCTTTGAATGTTTTTTTCTTCCCACTGATTTGGTAGACAGAAGAATTATCTCTGTAGGCAGTTCTAGATACATAGAAATTGCTGTTAGGAATGACTTCATAATCATCCCCTTCCTGTTTTGAGGAAAAACAAAACCAGAAAAAACAAAATTGTTACTACTGAGTCACCGCTTTACTTCAGTTTCCACTATTAAATAGTTTTATCATCCCATTCAGGTTTTCAGAAGTCAATTGCACCCTAGGTCCCAGTTCTGTTGAAACCTATAGCAAAAATACTAGGGTGTAGACACCTCACAAAACATGCAAAAGTCTGCCTTGCAAAAACAGCTTTAAAAATCTTCATAGAACCACTCTAACTTGTTTAAATGAGTAAACCCTTTTTTTTATGCCTGTGCCACCTCTTACATATGTTAGTATAAAAAAGACCTAATTTAATCTCAGTTTAGCATCAAAGGAAAGATTCTATCATTCAAATCAAAGAGGAAAAAGCTAATTTCAAATAAAAAAAAGCTACTCCTTTCTTTATTTTTCAGATGAAGCAGCCCCGAATGACTTAACCTCTGTGAATCCATGCTCTTATAGTGCGAGAAGAGATTTTTTAAAAGTTAATTGCCTCTAAATACATTTTTTATTTAAGAGAAATGGACCATAAACACAGTAAACCCAAATGTCATGACCAGATAGAAAAAAAAATCCACTTAAGTTCACCTGAAATGGTAACTAAAACAAAATTGATACCAATTATTTATAAAAGTTTTAAAGAAACATGCATCAATTTTAAGAATTGGGAAAGTGGTTTACCACTTTCCCAGGCTAACTCTCAAGGGCACAGTCAACTTTGCTATCAAAGTACATTCAGAAATTATATCACT
Organism: Crocodylus porosus; assembly: GCF_001723895.1. Lineage (NCBI taxonomy): Eukaryota > Metazoa > Chordata > Crocodylia > Crocodylidae > Crocodylus > Crocodylus porosus. The sequence continues at coordinate 7,476,943 of NW_017728910.1, read as the reverse complement.
CCATAAACTTAGTTAGCTTCTAGGTACCAATACAAATTCAAATGAAAACCACAATAAATCTTGTACCTGGAACTGGCAGTCTACTATAAATGTAAGTAAAAGTTTTATTTGTGTTATATTGAAATTTAATTTGGACAAATAGTGCTTGAATAAGAAAACTTGATTTTCTTCTTAACTAACCTATCTATCAAATATACATTTTGGTATTCTAATAACTAAAAATATTTTAACTTTCAAAAAGCTTTTTAGTATTTATGGCAAGAGATAGGTACACTTCCTACTTCTGTTTCTTCAACTCTGTGCACACCATAACCCCAAACTTAAAATTTCTTGGACACTCTTACTGATATTTGAGTTAAGTTTTGTTGGAAAAAAAAAAAAAATACACTAAAAATATAAAAATGTTTTTATTTAAATAAAGTCAAATTTTCTCTAATGCTCTATGTTCCCAATAAGTCAAAATTATACAAAAGCCTACAGCTAGGTAACTGAAGTGGAAAAATCAAATAAATGTTTTGAATTCTGTAGTTGTTTCAGCCAAACTGAAAAATCATTCAACACTCAGCCCTAAATATTTCTGAAATTATTCAGACTTTTGAACAAGAAAGTATCAGCTTAAAATTTAAGATATGCACTAAAATATGAGAACACCACAAAAGTTTTCAATTTTACTTTTAAGCTACTCTAAGATGAAGTAGAAAAATAGTAGTGATGGGTATAAATTGTTTAGTAGTTACAATCCAGAAGACTCATGCTATTGGTTCTTAGGACTTGCAAAAAAACCTTATCTATGGAGTTGCTAAGAATTTTAAAAATATATAGCTATCTGAAAGAGAATGAGTGCAAATTTCTAATATTATTTCAAAGTAGAACAAGTCTTTTATATTTCTAAATATATTAAAAATTAATTTCACCTACTTTGTGAATCAAAAGATACAAATATATAAAAATTATCTGCTTTATGCTGCATAATTTAGCTAATTAATTTAATAGGAGAAAAGGGGGTTACTTCATAAGGATAAAACCAATCGTATCCTAACCTAGTTCCAAATTTAAACACAAAAATGCTAAAAATTCTAAAATAATTAAATTATTTTAGAATTTTCATTCTGTTCATTTTTATATATAGCCTCAGTATTTTTAAGCAGAATACATACCTTGTCAATGATCTTTTGAAAGTGTACTTCCACAGTACAACTCTGGATGTCCTTGTATTCGTCAGAATTGTGGATCAGCACAGAGAGCTTTTTGGATCTGATTTTTTGTGCCCGATATCCAAATACAAAAAGCATTGAATCAATTACATTGGATTTTCCACTGCCATTTGGCCCAATAATACATGAGAAGCGCTGCATGTTATAGTAGGGAGGGGAAAAAAAAAAAAAAAAAAACAACAATATTCAAACCTTAGAACAGTTCCTGGCCAATGTACTTCATCTATTCTGTTTGTGGATAGCTTAAAATGCTGTTATTTCTAGTGCAGGAAATTGCAGGCTATTGGGAAGCTTAGTTTTTTACTGCCAAGGGTAAAAAAAAATACAACCTATTTAAACACACCTCCAGTGAGCTCAGATTTCTGAATTTTATCCTGTAAACTCAGAAAGCTCTCTCATATCAAATAAGCATGGTTTATAAAGAAACTAGTTCATAATATATTGACATGTCCTAATGTGGTTAATTTTTAGTGTTCTTGTGTTTGTGATTTAACCCTCCAAAGGGAGTTAAAAAAATAAAATTAAGCAAAGAAAAATTGCTTTATTATTTTAATTTAATTCACACAGTATCAGAAAGTTACAGTTTGACTCTAAACTGTCCATTTTCTCTTTTTTACACTAAAATAAATTAGACTGGTTTTAAATGATATTACTCTAACTCTCCTACTTTAAATGTTTAAGTCAAATACTTATTTTGGGATAAATGTGTTTAAAGTACTGTAAGTACTAGACACACGAGATCTTACCTTCATTTAAGAAATACAAAAAAAAAAAAAAAAAGAAAAAGAAAAAAAAAGAAAAATACCTTATGAAAAGGTCCCAGAATTTGCTCCCCAGCATAGGATTTGAAGTTCTGGTTTACAATATGAGTTATCATGAGGCGAGGAGCTCCAGCTTCATTGGTCATTGCTGGTGGTGGGGGAGGAGAGATGCTACTCAAAATTTCTTCTAAACTTCGATTACCAAGTTCCTCATTTAAGGCTGCTAAAATACATACAAAATAGAAGAAAAAAATAGAAGTGATGAGCTCTTGATGACTAGAAAGCCCTTAAAAATATCTAATTTAAGTACTAAAGCAAAAAAACTTGTTTCTACCCAAACTGGAATCTACCCTTTGACTTTTTTTAATACTTAAAGTGAAGTAGACTTTAAGCATCCCACTTCACAAGGGCTATTTTATTTTGTCTTTTATGAAGTAGATACCCAAGATACCCCATCAGTTCACTTGTGAGTTCACATTCATTATGTAATTCTTATTTCCACATGCTTCAGAAGACAGTGTGCAATTACAACAGCTATGACTATTGCATTAAATCTACAAATCCAAACAAATAGGGTAATTCCTTCTAATTAATAACTGAATAGCAATATTTCAGACATGCTCACAACTCGCTTTAAAAAGTAGATTTGGGGACTGCTGCACAACGCTCTGGAAGCTGTAATGACAGCACAAGTACTCTTCAAAGACAGGAAGTTTGTTACGAAAAAACAAACTGGCCCCTGGATTTCAATTAGTTATAGCAAAGCAGATTTTCAACTGTTTCAAACAACTCTTCCTTAAGTGGATACCAGTTTGGCACAGCTGTCTGCATATTAAAAGCATTTAATATTTTATTTTAGCAGCAACACATCTATGCCTACATAAAGGCTATGACTAGTCTTTCTACAGTTGTTTTCAGCACAAAATCTATTCCAGTAAACTTTTATATAAAGTACTCATGAAGAATTAAGTCACAGACTAATTATGTATTCAATCCCCAGAAAACCCATATTACTATCCAAATAAAAAGTTAACGCTATTCTACTACAATCCAAACAACAAGATAACTCAAAAACAGGCATAGCCTACCAACAACATTTTACCTTAACTAGAACAGTGATGAAACACTTAACTCTTTCAAAGCCATATAAAAATCAGATTTAAATTCAACTTGACAAAGAAAGAGTTTATATAATATCACTTCTTAGAAAAAGAAAAGCAAGTTTAACTTACAATAGTTCAGTTCAACTTATTGCTCAAAGCACACCAAGTATGCATGCATGGCACAACAGAATAACAATACAGACTTACCTTGCTGAGACCGTTTACCGAGCTGTGCATCATCTCTTCCCATTTCCATGTCACTGGTGGATTCTTCGACGGGCTCTTTTCCTTTTTGACAAGCTGCTGTAGAGGTTTTGGTTCTCTTCCTTGGCATGATTGCTGTTGGCTGTTCCCCTCTGATTCCAAGCAATCAAAACTAGTGCAGGGATCTCTCTCCTTTGCTAACACAAACAAGAAAAAAACCCCATGACTCAAGAGCTGGGCGTATCACCCCCTTTAGGATTATACCCACATGTATGCCCAAACACCAAAAAAAAAAATCAAATTCATGATTGAATAGTCAAAATACAACTCAATTTAAAATAGAAACTAAAGCCCAGGCTTATAATGACCGTATTTCAAAGGCCCTCAAAATGAGACTTACTCCCTCACAGCTACACAGTAGGGAAGATTGGCTATTGAAACTGTAAAAGCCACATTTTGTGCCATCGTTGATGCATAACAGCCAAGTTCAGATAGAGAGTAACTATGATGCTACTGGCAAAATTGTGCTACTCGAGTAATAAAACCAAATGAACATCCCATATGGCTATATACTCAGACAAATGTGTATATATAGAATCCTGACATTTTAAGAACATCTTCAACAAATATTGTACTTTTAGTTCATTATCTAACAATTTTCAAGGAGATTTCCATCATTTATAAAAGCTTTAGTCCAAAGTAGATTAGACTGATAAAACACTGCCCACGAGAAGTAGAAAAGTTCCCACTATAGTCACTTTTTTTTTTTTTTTAAATAGAAAGGGCCAAAAAAGCTAGTTAAGCACAAGAATGATGTAAATGGGTGGGGGGGAAATCCCCAAAAGCACAAACCAAAGGAGGGGCGGGGGGGAAAGAGACCATTGCTTGGCACTTCAAGCTGCTGCCAAAAAAAGTAGGAACAGAAAGCAACTGATCAGAGAGGAGCTGAGAAGCAAGAAGACTGAAGAAGTGAAATATTCTCCCCAAAGAATCTAAATTGCTCCATCGCAGCAAGTGGTGAAGTTAGCTTGGAGAAAAACAGACATGAGAAAGTTTACTTCGCACAAGATAAAAAAAACTGACGTGGTTAGAAAGTCATCTTACAATTGGTGCCAATCATTTGACGTTTTCAGACCTACCCCCAACCCGTACTCTCATGAGAGCCCTTCATTTGGGACAATGGGGGAGGGGAAGTAAAAGAGAATTCGTTTTAAGACAATTTGAGTCCATGCCCCTGTTATGAAATGTTCCACAAGAGCTGTATCAGATATGTACAGCTTCTGAAGGATCCAGAGGATCCCCTCCCCCCAATTTATTCGTTTCTACTTGAGTGGGGCGCGAGAGACTACTTGCGCTTAAAAATGAAAAGAAGAAAAAAAAGAAACGAGTTAAGTCACCAAAAAAAGAGTTCCAACAAAAACAACACCGCTACTTATCCTCGTTTTCCACGTTGGACTCTCGCTCCTATCTCGTTCTCAAATCACCTTGCCAAGCACGAACCACTTACCAGACAGACTCCCCGATCCCCTCAACGCGTTTCAATCCAACCCCTCGACCCTCTCCAACAGCCAAATAAAAGGCGCTTGTTAAAAGCATCGTTCGCGGATCCGCTGCGAAGCGCGACTCCCGCCGCGCCGGCGAGGGGGGCAGAGAGCCGGGCTCAGGCTTCCTCCCCCGCTCGGGAGCCGCCCCGGGGCCCCGGGCACCTTAACCGACGGCAGCGACGGGCACCTCGGCGGGAACCCGTCTCCCCGCGACCCGCGCAACTTCGGCCCGGGCGCTGCGGTTTGGTCGCGGAGGTACCGTGACATCGCGGCGCCGAAATACGCCGCTGCCCTGCTCTGCCCTCCTCTCCCGGAGACTGGTCCCCACAGGTCCATAAGGATACCACGGGGAGCCCACGCTCGCTACGCCCGTCTGTGCCCCCCGATCAGCGTGGTTGGAGGACGGGGTGGGGGTCGCCCAACCGTGC